>NW_010408652.1:17624-18131 GCF_000710305.1 Buceros rhinoceros silvestris | reverse complement strand
TCTGAGGTCCTTCTACCCATGAACCTGTCTTTCAGTTACCTTCTCTATCTTTTGGTCTGGAGACTAAAACTACCAATAGACATTATTCAAGCCATTTTCACTGCTTCCTAAGTTTGCAAGTGCATCCTGAAACTTCACAACAAACCCTTAAAAGTACAGAGTGAGCCTAGACAATGTATGTCAGGTGAAATTCAGAGGAGGAGGTCCAAATTATATACATACAGTAAACTGATCACCTCCAGGTGATCAGGACTCCTCCAGGCGGGTACTCGGCACTCAATTCTCTACCAGCCCTGCTCTAGTCATTGTTCCAGATCACAGGCCCTGCACTGCAGCCCTTCCCTGGCACACCTCTGATTTCCAAAGTGTTTTCCACCCATCACTAAACCCGCCCTTATCTGGTCTATATGCAGAAATTATCCAGGAGCAAGACACTTTGCTGTTCCAGGCAAATTATCCAAGAGTGCATTTATCCCATTGTCAGTACAATGTCGCTCTTATGAAAAA
>NW_010408652.1:1841-17503 GCF_000710305.1 Buceros rhinoceros silvestris | reverse complement strand
TTCCTTTGCATGCATCACAGCATTAGACTGCACACACAGGCAATGTGATGTGCATCAGTTTAAGTAGAGGAGAAGTGTGACAAACAGATCCACAAAGCTGTGAACAATCCCTTGGATGGCTGGAGCCAGAGACCATGCTAGTAACTTTTCAGGCAGAGAAGCTTTTTTCCCCTCTTCTTTCCCACAGAGGATGTGGAGAACCCAATGGGAAACATCGAAAAATCTTCGTTTTAAGTAAGGACCAAAGACAATTATCTCAACAAAATGAAATTGCTCCAAATTGCAGAAATTCGGACAAAATGCATACTGATAGCTTTTTCACAAATATTTTAATGAACCTCAAGACATTCTGAAGTTTGCCCTACTCTAGGAGATACCAATACATAAAACTGCTGAGTTGTTCAGCTTCTCCACCTATGCTACAGACAACTGGATCATTTCCAAGCTATTTCCAAAGTAGCTTCCAAGTAACTTCCAAAAAACCACAACAATCCATCATGTTTTTAGAAGGTCCAAGAGAATATAGGTGAGGGTGATTTACTCTTTCATTCACAAAACATAAATGAAGTGTTAGAAAAGAAACCTAAATAAATATTAAGCAAAAGAATAAAGATATAGAAGAGCAGTGAAAGTGTCTGAAGACAGATAAAAATTAGTTGCAATAACAGAAGCCTTTTAGTTTTAATTGAAGATTCAAGCATTACAGGAGATAGCACAATTAAAAGTTAGTATACAAAGTTCATAGATAACCCTATATAACAGAGGGCAGAAAAGAACAAGATCTAAATACATAATAAAGGACCAAGCAATGATAAAAGCAGATTGATCAAAATCAGCATACCATTCAGAAAAGAATAATTATTAAAATTCTATTATGATTACAAACCTTTATCTGGGAAGTTTTCATTGAAGAATAACATACTAGAATTCAGGTAATTTCTGTTCCTCCTCTCTGTACCACACAGGTTCTTCCAGTAGGAAACAGTAAAGGGAAAGTACCATCGGTTCTTTAATCCAAACTTTCCTATATTATAATTATGATAGAAAATGTTGCAAAATTTATAGTAATTTCATATTTGTTTGTAGACTGCTGATGTCCTATCATTACTTACAGAGAGCTGGTTAGACTATTTAATTAGCTCAAACTCTTAGCTGCACGTAACCAACCTTAACAAAGTGGAAAAAGGTCTTTTGGCCATAACAGCAGGTCTTGCCATAAAATAATCAGTCCTCAGTGATACTGTGCTTTAACCTCTTTCCCAAGAAGCTTTAAAGTATATCAGAATCATAGTCTTAACAACATGTAGGCACAGCCTAACATAATCTTGTAACTTAGAGGAAAGAAAATGGATCAAATGGCCTGCCAAGGCAAATAGCTTTTTTATTATAACAGTAATTCATTGTTCTTCCATTACTATCTGCACAATTTAAATAAATCAGCCAGCATAAGAAACATTTATTGTAGCACACAAACATAAAGGGCAAAACCACGTTCCTACACACAACCTGAAGTTTGGCATTGCCTGATCTTGACAGGCTTCACTTACCAATCACACAGTTCACACTCTGTATTTGGAGGTGCATTTCATTGACACTGAAGGGCAGGTATCAACTTAAGCTAAAGTTTACGAAAGTCAGTTGCATATTCCACGCACCCCCATCATTTCAAGGCATGAAAATTTAATTTTTTATTTTTATATTTTTAAGACAAACACAGAGTAGCTGGAAGAAAAGGTGACATAGGCAAATCAGACAGAAAGGGAAATTTCAAACTGCCTTTTTGGCATTTAAAAATACAATTTAAAGATACAATTAAAAATGCACCAACCAACTCAATAATATTAATCAAAATTGATTAATGAAAAGAAATCCCTCTACATTCTGAAAATACACTAGAAAGTTAATTAGTTTTATTTATGAACTGGACTCTGGACCGACTGATACAGTTACCAGGCAGTTTGAAGTCTTTGTGATCTGACGACATGTTGTTGTTCACGGGTTTCAACCCTAGTACGTACTTAGAAGATTCACCAATTTCACAGAAAGTTTTGCTACTAGACTGAGCCCTGTTACTGTGAAGTATCAACAAATTCCATCAAATATTACTCATCCCCATAAGCAAACAAAAGATATTTCATGCTAGGCACAAATTCTAGTCCACGTGAGGGCACTACTCAGTATTTATGTACACAGGAAGACATTCTTAGGCCCTAAAGGCAATCAGGCAGTTTTGCACATCAAAACCCCAGCTCAGAAAAAGATATGTTTTTGTTTTAGTTGCATACAATGAGGAAAGCCAATTCTATCCATTCTATTCAGAGAATCCTTCAAAAACATGAAATAAGAACTACTCCATGATCTTACCAGGAATAACATTGCTGAAATACCAGCCACCGATGGAATATAAAATCGAGTCAAAGAACATCATCCAGCATATCCATCCAAAGGTCATGTATCCTTCTTGTGCCACTGACTGGTGCACATTATTCCACTGAATTCCTGGGAGTAGTTGCAATAATAATGATTTTTTAAAAGGCCAAAGCTAAATCAGTACAGCATAAATGATCACAAACATCAACACAATACACTTCTGATATTTAAAACAAAAAAGCCCATAGTTAATAACAGTAATCCTAATAAATAAAAATGGATTGCTACGCCTCTACAAGCTTCTGTTTAGAACCACTGGTGACACTGCTGCTGGGCAAATGCAGAGAAACTGTTATAGAAAGGGCTATTTATGAAGTTTTAGCTGGCCCTTGACTTGGCAAAAGAAAAAGAACTACAACTCTCTGACACGATGGGGCACTGACCTCTTCAATGAATCAGGCTTTGTACCATTCTGCCGATATTATAAAGAAATGGGATACAATGGGTTACTGAAATTTAAAGTAATTTCTATAGTGCTAAATCAGAAAATGTAAATCTGTGAATTCTAAAGTATTTGTGTGCATTGACTGTGCTCAGAAGTAAAATGGAACAACAAACTCACTGAATAATTGCCTCAAAATTATTACATTGCAGAAGGCATGAAGGAAAAAAGAGGGTGCAAAACATTAGTACTATGGGAAGGTGTATTACTGAATGGAAAACATGAAACCAAATTGGAGATTTACAAAAAGCATTGATTTTTTTTTCCTGAAAATCTTACTTGGTTTGCAGTACAGCAGGTCAAATGTTTTTTTTTCTTCCCAACAGTCAAACATAATCTCATGCATTTCTGTACCAGCTCAGTGGGGATTTCACCAGCTGCCTCCAGGCTTGCAGGGGCAAGCTGCTACTCAGAATGAGTACAAATAGGGTCGCACAGGAGAAATGTACAAAATACGAAGTAAAGGTATTTTTCTCTCTACTTTCCAAATGTATAATAGTTAAATATCAATCTGCTGAGAGTTAATAACTTACACTGGTCTTCTGTACAATATTTTTCTCATAAACCTCCACTGTCTTATGCACTAGTGCATGTGTGAACTCAGACATATGTACCAAGCTCAAGAGTAGTCCAACCCAGAGAACAGGAAATCAGGCAAAAATACAGAGTCCTGCATGGATGAACAAATTGCTCCTGGCCAAAGTCAAACACAAAAAGCATAAAGAGAGTGGAAGCAAGGATGGATAACCTGTGAGGAAAGCACAAACATTTTTTGAGCACCCAGACATGAAGCTGTGAAAGCTAAATCCCAGATGGAATATCGAAGACAAGAAAGGCTTCTGTAAGTAGATAGGGGATAAAAGGAAGACTAGGAGAAATGTATACCCAGCAGACGCGGTTACACAGGATCAGAAAAGGTTGAGGTACTGGATGACTTTGCGTCAGTCTTTACTAGCAAGTCTGTTCTTCAGAAACCCCAGGTCCAGACAAGCAAGAGAAAAGTCTGGAGCAAGGATGATGTACCTTTGGTGGAGGAGGATCAGGTTAGGGAATACTTACGCAAACTGCATGTAAGACTGTGGACACTGATGGGACTCACCCAAAAGCACTGAGGGAGATAACAAATGTCATTGTAAGGCTACTCTCAATAATCTTTGATTATGGCAGTTTGGAGAAGTGCCTAAAGACTGAAGGAAAACAAATATCACTCCTGTCTTCAAGAAGGACGACTCAGGGAACTAAAGGCCAGTCAGCCTCATCTCGATCCCTGGGAAAGTGACGGGGCAGCTAATCTCGGAAGCCATCTCTGGGCACGTAAAGGACAAGGATATCACCAGGAGTAATCAGCTTATCTTCACCAAGAGGAAGTCGTGCTTGACCAACCTGATTAAATTTCTACAATGCAAGGAATGGTCTGGTAAATGAGAGGAGACTAGTGGATCTTGTCTACCTGGACTTCAGTAATGCTTCTGACATTGCCTCCCATAAGATAAGCTCCCCAAGTTTCCTAAAGAAGCTAATGAAGCATGGGCTGGAGGAGCAGACAGCGAGGTGGGTTGCAAACTGGCTGATTGGCCAGGCCCAGAGGCCCTGGCAGCCGGTAACTAGCAGCGTACTCCGGGGGCCAATACTGAGTCTGATCCTGTTCAACACCCTCATGAATTATCTGGATCACAGGGCAGAGTATATCCCAAGCAAGTTTGTTGATGACAAAACTGGGAGGAGTGGCTGATATGCCAGAGGGTCATGCTGCTAACCACAGAGGCCTAATTGGGCTGGCGAAACAGGCTGACAGGAACTTCATGCTACTTAACAATAAGTCCCGCACCTTGAGGAACGATCCTATGCACTAATAATTGTGGGTATACATCCAGCTGGAAAGCAGCTGTTCAGAAAAGGACCTGGAGGTCCTGGTGGACATCAAGTTCAACACAAGCCAGCAATGTGTCCTTGCCAGAAAGCAAGCTGATGATGTCCTAGCCTGCCTTAGGTAAAGCATTGTCAGCATTCTGAGGGAGGTGACAGGACCAGAGGCAATAGGCAGAAACTGAATCACAGGAGGATCCCTCTGAACACAAGGAAACACTTTTCCATTGTGAGGGTGAACGAGCACTAGCACAGGTTGCCCAGAGAGGCTGTAGAGTCTCCAACCATGGGGATATTCCAAAGCTGTCTGGAAATGTCCCAGCAACAGGCTCTGGGTTGCTCTGCTTGAACAATGTGGGTGGACTAGATGACCTCCAGATACTCCTTCCAACCTCAAACACTTTTGTGATCCTATAAAACTCTCTGCTGATACCCTCACCATAAAGCCTTAGAGCTGCCACAGACATCAATGAGGACTTCCAAGGAACTGCTCTAAATGCTTTGCCAAAGCTTCTCCACTGACTGAGAGAAATAACATATTTAATGAGTGAAATAATATCCAATCAGATGCTCACCCATAGGTAACTCTACTGAATTTCACTGAAGTTTGAGTTTGCATTTCTGGAAGAATTTCATTGGCTGAATATAATCATTCTATCATCTAACGGGCTGTGGAGATTTTCCTGTATTGCAAATAGATCACAGTGGCTAGGACCACTTTAATCTACTACTAGAAAGCAGCACAAGCTTAACTTGGTTTTCAAGGGGCATTGGAAAGGTTTTCTCCTGTTGTGATCTATCCTGTTAACTCATGATTGGAGATTTTTTTTTTCTCAGAACAAAATGAGAAACATTTCCAACTGTAGTTATTTAATAATAATTACAAAACTTTTCATCTAACCAGAGAGCTTACCTGTTTCTTGTCCCTCAAAGAACGTAATGAAAAAAACTCCTTGCCCAAAGGCAGTTGTAGAAAGAAGACACTACACCACCAGAGGAGAAACAGGATGTGAACATCAAATAAAACATGTCACAAATAAAACAATCTCCATGAAATAAAATAACTCGTGAATCTAAAAGCAAGCACCTTTGTTTCACGAAGGCTAATGGGATTACTTACTTTTATGTTTTAAGGATACTCCCCCACATACTGGAATAGTATTTGCTCCACCTTAAAGAGCTTCACTGATCTCGTTATTAGTATTGGAAAGCATTATTTAACTCTATAACAAGTTATAGACCGTGATAAAGCTACCACATACTGAAAACATGTAACACTGTAAAATCATGCAAGGGAATATCATTTCTGTAGTAAGAGCAGTGGTCCTACTCATTTTTGTAAGACCAGAACTCAAGAAGAGACAGGCAGAAGGCACGTGCACACTAGGTACTATAAGCTGAGACACCATTTTTGTGCAATGAAATAATCATCTTCCAAGACGCAATATAGTCATGCTGTAACACAAAAGTGCGAAATGGAAAATGAGCAAGTTAGCGATATAGTATGACAAGGAAGTGTGACGAATGATCAAGGGAAAAACACTTGTGAGCTCATAAAGGATAAAGGGGAGATTCAAAACATTGCTAAAATTAAAAAGCTTTACTCAGTGATAAAGTTCTCAGTTTGAAAGTGAGCTGAAGCAGAAGTTCATTTTATCTCCTATTTTAGAATCATGTAATTAAATAAGGTTTCTGCAATATTTGTCACAAAAGAAACACATTCTTCCAGCTGTCTGAAGAAAGAAATATGACACAGGCTGCTTACTTAGGAAAAAAAATCGGTATCATCAGTGGCACGGATTACATTTTTGCGTAGAGAAGTTCATGCTAATTCCCATCAACTGACTCCCTGCCTCTTACATCGCCAAGTTTTCACCATCTCTCTTGATGGACTCTCCCGTCTCTTCAGAAGTTACTGCCTTTTTCACACACTGCTCTTTAATTTCAGCAAATGCAGGGTATCCGAGGGATTATTTTGAAACAACCAATTTTTAAAGTGTGCAAGCTGTGTGATGCATACTTTTCCCTCTCTGCCCTCCAAAAGAGGGGAAAAAAGCAACAAGAAAACAAAAAAACCTCCACTCTGTCTATTTAAGCCCAGATTTTGCAGTCTTACATCTGTGCTTAGTTGTATGCAAGGAATCCATAGATTTTATCTGATTGATTGACACTGAAAAAGTGTCTTTTTTTATATATAGTGCATGAATTATTCCACCAGCTTAATTTGGTACGTGAGTTACTTTGAAAGAGTGAAGCTCTAACGTGTGAAATATGATTTGCATTGTATGATGGTGATATTTGATGTCCCAGACAGTGATATAGTATGCTAAGACAGTACAATGATATTAAACCGCTACTGGCATACATAAAACATGACAGGACATGGAAGAACAAATACCAAAGAAACGTATACCTCAGACTGTATAGCTAGAAAAGCACTAGGTACATTTCTGATCTGATCCCCAATTGTATTCAATGACTAGTTTTCCGCCAAACAAATAATGACTCACAGAAGCAGCATGTCACCAGCTGCGCTTGAAGGAGCACTGATATTACAAATATTTTGAGGCTGAAACATAAATAGAACTCACGAGCATGAGGAACGTAACTTCCTTATATTTTTTGTATGTTTAAAAAGGATTCCCTGAAAATTTATTTCTTATTCCTTTGCAAATTCAAAACATTTTCTCAATTGGTTATCTATTAATGTGACATATTTCCAGTGAAACACAAAAGCAAACAGAAACCTGCAAAAAAATAAGTAAATTATAATCTGAAGTTAAAAAAATATGGAAAACCACAGCATGTTCAGAAGAGAAACAACAGAAAAGAAGAAATATTTACCATTATAATCTGTTTGGTGAAACTCAGCTGGTTCTGCAAGACCAACAAGACTATGTGGGGTAAAAAACTGATCATATACACAAGGCTGGCACACAGAGCTGCTGTATCAGCACTGCTAAAAAACGCTCCCAGAAAATAGCTTAACATAATAACTGTAACTCCAAAATCCAGGAGAAAAAGGAAGATGAGGAAGCCATTGCTATAAGCAAAGATACCACTTGTTTTTAAAATGATGGCCAGAGTACAGCTGCTTATTGCAAGCACAATGACGTTCTCCAGAAACCAAGCGAAGAAATGAATAGCTGGGTGTACACCCATTGTCTTCATATACTGCAAGAAAACATAGCAAAGACAGTTAAAGTTAGGTAACAATTTTTCTGCTTCTCTCCTTTTTTTGCTTTTTTTTTTAATTAAAAATATGTTGCCACCAAGACACTACTAGCTCCCCAAAGGATGTCCTCTTCCCCTAAACTGCTTGTGCCTTTTCCTGTGCTACCCGTTATGCTCCTCTCTCCTGGATCAAACACAGTTCTGAGCAGGGCTGCCTCGCCACTTCTCACATACTAACACAAGGAATCCCAGTACTCAGGCACAACTATTCTTTGCACAGGGTTGCAGGACCAGATGTCAGTTACTGGGTCCTCCAGTTAGGAGTTTGTCTTTTTGTACTCTAAAAAAGTACTGAGGATACCTACAGCACCATACAAACAAATGTTTTTTCCTCAGTCTGCTGCTGAATTAAAACATGGATACATTTGTAAACCTTTATGTACTAACATAAAAATAATTCAGCCAGGTATGAGGTATCACGTCTCTTCTTTAAAAAAAAAAAATGCTTTTAGAAACAAGCTACTACTTCTGAGGCATTTTTCATAAGATGATCAAAATTAACTTTAAGTTGATCTAATATTTTAGAGCATTAAAAAAAGCCTATCAAAGTTTAGAGAAATTAAATAATTTCACAAATAAAAAAGGTTCCTCCAGCAGTATGAAGACCATCGTAATTCTTCAAGAAAAGAATATTTATCCATACATAAAATGTATCATAAAACCCCATCATTATATGCTTATCACCTCCTAAAACCGGTCATTGATACTAGGAAATAATTGTCTCATTTTTTCTGTATCATCCTCTCTTATATTTCTGATAATTACACAGTACATAGCAAATTTTAATTTGGTTTAAGAAGTTTAATCATTTTAGATCATATACAGCAAAATATGAAAAATAATCCAAAATAAAAAACGTTTGAATCACAACAACTTTTCTAAACAATGGTTTCCAGTTTCAAAGATATTTTGCTAGTTGCTTTTTGTCTCAGGGAAGATGTTTGCATACTAAGAGGACTGATGCTCAAACAATGTTGTACATCCGTGTTGGCAGCTAGAACTGCCAACCTACTGCATAGAGGAAACAAGTGAGAACAAAGCCAACTGGAATATGAGTACATAAAATTACCTCAAAGTTTAAGTTTTGTATTTCAGTACACTTCAGTGAATAAATCTTATTTTCAGAGGCTAATCTGCCCTTTACCTCTTCAAGATTAATTTCTCTTTCATAAACCAGCTTGCGAACCATGCCAGCAACTGAAATCATCCATGTTAACATCATCATAAGGGGGAAAAAAAACCCTATATTGTTCAAGAATCTATGAAAGAACATAAATGCAGAGTTGTTAGCTCCCAACGGTAAAATATTTTTTAGCAGAACTTTAATAGATTAATACTGGGACTATTTTCAAAGTACATGCCAAATAAGATCTGACATGAGCAACAAGACTTGTTCTCGTTAGAATTGCTTATTTTTCACGTAACAAGTTAAATGTTTGTATTGGTACTGTAATATTATATTTGTATTTGTCACAATACAAGTGATGCAATCACTCTTTAGGGCTCTATTCAAAGTCAAACAGAATTCAGATTTGTGGCTACAGAAAAAATAATATATTTGGACATTAAGAAATAACACAAGTCAGTCAACTTTTTTGTTCCTCTGTAACAGATTTGTTACCACTGACTAATTCTAAGAGGAAGGATGTTTTGATGGTATTACAAGGAACAATCCTACACTTTTCTTTTTTTTTGCTTTATCAACTTTACACTGTATATCAAAACATACCCGGGACCAATTTACAGTTTGCGTACAGGACAACTAAGGATGTAAAGTAGGTTTCTTAACACAGTCTAAGTTAGTTGCACAATATGTTGGCACAATCTCTGACCAGCAGACTACTCCACAGTATAGCTGCTACAGCTCTTAAGGGATCATGTGCCAGATGGAAGTTGCAGTATGTGTTGTGGTCACAAATGTTAAATAATATTTGCTATGCTATAATATTCTGATATTGGACATACTGGTTCAGTCCTGTGCTAAGATATACATTCACCCACTACAAAGACCTTGTAGCTCTTCCCAAGTTCCCTAGCACTAACCTAGTAAGAATAATATATTGAACTAAAAAGCTAAAAGTTTACTTACAGATCACTGGTATGACAAGGGTAAGGCATGGCTTGCACCTGAATGGCTAGTTCCGAGGTATCTGTCCCAGTCTGTGCTGAAATAATTGCCTTTTCAACCATGTCTTGAAGTGGGATAAAGACATGGTTGTATTTAAACCCATCAGCTGGCAACTTCTGGGGGTGGGATTTCCACATCGGGTTTTTGGTCAAATCTGTTCTCATGCTATAGAGAATGCTGGTTCTAATTGTATATGAAATGTGTCGTGGAAGGAAAGCACTGGAATCTTGCGTATTGTTCTTTGGTGTATCAAAGATAATACCTGATAAAAGAAGAAAAGGAGCTTTATATCCAAGCTTATATGATTTATGCTATTTACATAGCTAACTCAGGGCCAGTTTTCATATGATAGTAGGATACATTCACCTGTCAGGGCAGGTGTCTAAAATTTCTTGACCCCTCAAGATAAGAACAGTAGGTTTCAGAGACTTAGATTTTTTACATTCATTAATATCAAATGTAAAAAAATATTCACATGGTGTAAATAACAACAGTCATTTTTATCTGAGAATTCCTTCTGTGATTTGTGTTTTTGAATTGTGGTTTATTCTCTTTGTATCCAGATTTAACCCCTTTTGGGGACTGATCTCAATTCCACAGTGAAAGCAGCAGTCATAAAACTTGTCTGTCACAGGATAAAAACCCCTTGAAGGAGGTGACAAAGTAAACAAAACAAATCCACTAAAATTTGCTCTGATTTTAATTTGAGTCAGTTACAAAACTTCTGGTTTATCACAGCAAAATTTGAATTTTTTTCCACCTGTGTATTAAAAAAAGCATTAAAAATTAATCTGTAGTTGGGAAGGTAAAGTATAACACAGCAAATTGGTTGCATTTTCTTTCTGCATGACTCAGACTTTTTAGGACTTCTTGATGAATATGAAATGCTGACTTTTTTTTCTTAAGGGAGAGATGTCTTACCTCCTGCTTGGCTCTCTGAAAGATATGATATAGAATACTCTACTCTGCTATAAAGCTTTTTTTCAGCTGGCCAATCTCATTTTCCCCATTTATGCAAGCATTTCTGAGGGTCAAATCTATCCGTCTGTTTCTTCCCTTGAAAGGGCAAACCATTTCACTCCTTATGAAGCACTCCTGAGAAATATTCCTTATCTCATGGTACGACCTGTTAGTTTTATACTGATGAAGGGTGGTCATTGCCCCACTCTACAAATGAGGGTGCAGTGCAGGTTACAGAACAAACACGGGATTCCAGACTATGTTCATTCTCTAGAACCACTTTGACACGTCTCCTGTTGTGTACTTACAGGAGTCCAAAGAGACCGTAAACACCAGAACAAAGGGGGGAAGAAAACCTAGCACACTTTTATGGACTTAAATAGGGCTCTCTTTCGGAAAGGCCACATGCAACTTAAAGCATTTTATACCAGAAAGGAAAGTGAATGTAATATGAAAAACATTTTTGTCTTTTAAACTCTTTTGTACAATTAAGTGATTCTCAGCAATAAAGATACAATACAGGAAAAGAATAGAGAAGATAACCCTGGGGATAAAAGAAATAAATCTGTTGTTAAAGAATTTATTTGAATAGACAAGTTAATTTCTCTGAGGTGTTGGTTTAAGAATAACAATTTAAAAAAAAACCCAACCCTTTCTTTACCCCTTTTTGCAAAGATAAGAATATCAAAATTAGAAAGGATGTAAACTACATGATTTTGTCATAAGTTTCTTCAGTAATATATATTCTTCAGCTCTTTTTATTCTACTTTAAACGTTTCACTATTCCTTTCTATTTTGGGAAATTTTTATTCTTTTCAGTTGTTAGAAATAAGACTCCAAGGATTAATTAGGCAGTTCCACAATTCAAACAACAATACAATTAGTCTTTACAATATATATTATAGCATTCAAATATTAGGGAATACCTCTAAGGTGAATGTGCCTTCTTTTGCCTGTATTTTATGTATTTTAATAGATATTTTGAAACTGTCTAAGGTTAACCAACATTATCTATAAACATAAACAACTACAAAACCTGATGGTTTTTGTCAATACGCATTTTAGATCATGTACTTACTAGCCAAAAAATTATTTTGCTGCATGAGTTCATGAGCCTTCTCCTCCAATTTCTCAACAGAGTCAAAGGGCTGGAAACGATCCAGTAACACACAGGAAGAGATATTTACTACAAGCTGTGACAACAGATCAATCTGTTTCCTTGCTGAGCTGTTGAGCATCTTGTTCATCATAGCTTCTAAGACGAGGAAACAAATTGGACTTGATTTTATTGAACAGAAAAGTATGTTCTCACTTGCACATCCTGTAAGAGTACATAACTTTTGTATATAAAAAAGGAAAAAGTTTTAAAAGCATACAAATTTTAATATGAACTTATGGAAGCGTAGTTTGTATTTTAGTGGCTTTTACAAGTCCTCAGCTACACGTTCTTTCAATTTCAGAACGACAAAAATGTAACAAAATCTAATGGAGTTCTAGTAAGATACCACGTCCTTAATGCTGTAGGACTTTTAATATTTCCCTATCTTTCAGTAACTATTCCCACAAATGCAAATGAGCTACTGTACTCAGATCATCACAATAGAGATCCATCTCTTACACCTGGTAACATATTGGCCAGTTCTCACCATGATACTGCAAATATTTCAAGCACCTTGTTCTGTAGGACATAAGCATTTTGACTCAAGCCTACATTTAAAAAGCATCTGAAAAAAGCCTGCAACCTCTCCATTTTGACTTCGATCTTATCTATGGATCCAGCGCAAATGTGTACCTTAACCAAAGCTTACTTTCCAAAAAACAGTGAACGATTGGAGGAATTCAGATCTTCAACCATTAGTAAAGAATGTAGAGACAGAGTGCTCTATCCTTGTGTTTGAGGGAATAACCAGGATAGCATCATCTAGAAACAATTTCAGCTCACCTGGATTTATTAGAAACATCTGAATTTCTCCAGTAATAAACAATGTTATAAAACATACAACACAAGTTTCCATCTTAATTTTTTTCAAAACTCACTAGGCTTTAAAAAGGGTAGCCAATTACCTCATTTGATAAGAGTGGTGACAGACAAAGCCTGTATCATTGCTCTTATTCAGTATCAGCACAGAAATATTACAACAGGAAGAAAAACAAGTGTAAAAACGTATGGAGTAGTCTGGAGAAGAGACATGATTATCAGTGAGAAAGGACAAAGATCACAAGGAGAAAAAGTAGAGGAACTGATAGTTTAGACCTCAGAAAACGTGCAAGCAACATCAGAATGAATTCACAGGTTGAGAGAAAATGGTGCCAAATACTACACGTACTACATGTCTTGCTTACTGCTATCCTTGAGGAGGACAGCAAAGGAAATACCTATGTTGCTGCTTGTTTTGTGGCACCCGGGAAATCATTGTAAATTGCTGGGCTGGAAAGCAAGCATAGAGACATAGAGTTGCCTTGCCCACAAAGCTACTTTGGAAAGAAAAGAAAGGTTTAAAAAGAAGCCCACAAACCTTTCTGCCCTCAGTTAAATATTTACAGTGTTCCAGGTGAGTAAAACTGACACAGTAACATGGCAGAACAGTTTTATAAATGTATAACTTCGGGAGGTCTTATAGCACGATAATTCTATAGAGAGGTTGGAAGAGTTCTACGTCAATGCACTCTGTGTCCACAGTGCTTTCCAGCAGTAGTAGCAGGGTGAATAATGTCACTGTTAACTCTTTTTATAGCATCTCAGAGAAGTAAAAAAAGATACAAACGCAAGCACCTGGGATTTGAACATAATTAAAAGTCAGCTTAATGAGAGTGTAGATGTAATAAACCAAGGGAATATTTGCTTCAGTTAGTAGACAAAATACATAATCACGCAGATTAGGTGATTTTAAAAACTTGAGCTTTGGATGGAAATAAACAGATTGTGAGTGGTAAAAACAATAATGTATGCAGATACATTAAAGACTTCAATGGATCCAAGTGAGATAATTACAGGTCTAAAAAGCTGGTGCAGTGTAAGAGTAATGAAATAAAAAAAACAACATAAGAACACGGGTTTACAGTAACAGATGCACATGATTATAGACTAACAAAATTAACAAAAAAGCATATACAAAACCAACATAAAAATAAGAGGGAATAGTCACTTTTCAAAAAGCAGAATGACAAAGTGAATCTGTGAAATAAGTGTAATCAAAGTGTAAATGTAGAACAGCGCTCTGGCACGCTTGGACAGATCAACTTCACAAAGGTATAAATGCTATTGTGATCTATAGCCCTTATTGATTTTCACTTTTTAACATAACGTTAATTTTATCAACTGTATTCCATTAAAATAATGAAATTCTAATTTCGTGAGCCATTCTACTTAAATAATTTCCCATATTTAACCATCCAAGACTATTAACAATTTATTATATTGTCAAATGTCTTCATCTCTGTTGAAAAGCTATAGCTTGGAAACACAGGCACAGATTTCTGTGATGATGATGTCTGCAACAGTGAGGATGGTCCTGATAACTCCAGAGATCTTGATACCTGCTTAATGAAATACTGTTTGCCCATAACCTAACATATAGGTCACGGTGTTACACCCAAACTAACAAAAACTGTCTAATACTCAAGTAATATTTTTAGACAGCTGTTTCCAGGAGGCCTTGCAAGTTAAGATACTTTTCCTTTCCTCCCTCCCATCTTTCCAATTGTTTGATTCCAAGGGATGTTTTTTAGTTTTATTGTGATCCATTTTCACTATAAGGGGTGAGCTGTGCCTGACCCAGACTAGGCAACATTTCAGTCATTAAGAAAATCGGCACAGATTTCTGTGATGATGATGTCTGCAACAGTGAGGATGGTCCTGATAACTCCAGAGATCTTGATACCTGCTTAATGAAATACTGTTTGCCCATAACCTAACATATAGGTCACGGTGTTACACCCAAACTAACAAAAACTGTCTAATACTCAAGTAATATTTTTAGACAGCTGTTTCCAGGAGGCCTTGCAAGTTAAGATACTTTTCCTTTCCTCCCTCCCATCTTTCCAATTGTTTGATTCCAAGGGATGTTTTTTAGTTTTATTGTGATCCATTTTCACTATAAGGGGTGAGCTGTGCCTGACCCAGACTAGGCAACATTTCAGTCATTAAGAAAATCTTCAAGCCTTGCCTAAAAGGGGGATACTGAGCCCAAATTCTTACTTTCTGGATCGAATTCTGGACACCATTTACCATTTTTCTTAAAGTGTACACCGCTACTCCTAGCATTCAAACACAGCCTTCAAATCAAGGTCAGTTTCAATTAAATCTCACATTCTGTGTGGAAAAGAAAACCCAGGAATTTCAGCTCACACCAACTCTGACAGCTCCAGCTTGCATGCTTCTCAAGCCCAAATTCTTACTTTCTGGATCGAATTCTGGACACCATTTACCATTTTTCTTAAAGTGTACACCGCTACTCCTAGCATTCAAACACAGCCTTCAAATCAAGGTCAGTTTCAATTAAATCTCACATTCTGTGTGGAAAAGAAAACCCAGGAATTTCAGCTCACACCAACTCTGACAGCTCCAGCTTGCATGCTTCTCAGGAGCTTCAGTGGATTTTG
>NW_010408652.1:0-1672 GCF_000710305.1 Buceros rhinoceros silvestris | reverse complement strand
GAAAGGAAGGTACCAGAATCCAATAAAAGCTGAAGTTCAGGTGCATGTGTTTGTTTATTTTAGCTGTAGACTTAAGTCTTTGACCGTAAACACTTAACATGTATTGCTGTAAAGTCCATTTTTTCCAGCAATCAGGGCCACATAGCCCCTTCATGGAGGCATCTGAGAGCTCATCGCTGCTCTCCTCCAAACAACTAAAACAGATTTGTGTCTGGCTCATAATTATCCTAACGCTCATCAATAACAACCAACATGGATCTGTTCTCTCTATCACTATCCTCCTCTGAGAAGCAGCCAGCTCCTTCTGTATATCTTGTCACACTACCTGTTATTGCATTTTATCCCACTTTCCTCTCTTTCTGGTCCTCAGAATCACGAACTTTTCTTAAATGAGATTATACTCTGCTTTGGTATGGACAGTTCCTTCTGGCACAGTCCAGCAAACATTTTCATCATCATGCACTTAACCTACTGACACGGGACATACTGATTTTATTTGAATATTCATAAAATCTTTAAGTAACCTAAATTTCTAGCATAATCCTTTCTCTTCTTGAATGCCCATACACCCAAAAGTACTCATAATAATCCCCATCTCCTCCATTATAAGCTGTTCTCCTTGGTATGTCTATCTGGCCATGGAGAGCACACACTCTGCTTCCAGGAGGTCTGGCTGTGGGGGCTCAGTACCAACACAGAATGCCTGCAGCCAAGCACAGCTGTGACCTAGGGAGACTCTGCAGCACAGGCTCATGCAGACACGTGAGCCAGGGCTGCTTCTTTCCCACCAGAGCCACACAGAACTGTGACAGGGCCTGCCCCAAGTTGCAGCTGCTGCCACATCACAGCCTGGTTGTGGACCTGACCATGGACCTGTTGATCCAGGCCCAGAGTCCTGCCCACCGGGTGACATCCCGGTCTGGTCTCAACAATGCGCCTATGGCCCCACCTGGCCATCCCAGCCTGGGTTACTCTCTACTGACCTAAGCCCAACTTTGTTGCTCTCTGATTATAACCGTTTCTCAGGCTTTTCTGAGGCTCAAAGATCACATGCAATTAATTCTCAATGAAAGGAAAAAAGCATACAAACAAGGTTTTGATTAAACACACTGTATCATTTTTTCTATTTATTTCCATTCAAAGTATACAGATTTCCTTCAAAAATTATTACAAAAATTTACTACTGCTTAATGGACTTTAGCTACCTAGATTACTTCTCCCTTCCCTCTTTAAGTAGAGCTCCTGCGTTTATAACTCTACTGTAACATTTTTCCACTTCTAATTTGTTACTAGATTTTTCAAGTCTTTCAATATTATGAAATGCACATTATCCAGTGACTCAGAAGAAAATAAGGGAATTAGAAACACTCAAGACTAACTCAAGAGAATCTGAAGTCTGGTACTTTAGAATCATTTAAGTCAGTAAAACATTCTATTTCAACTGAATGCAGTTCTAAGTTCAAGTTACAGTCTAATAAGAGTAATCAGTACACGTACTTTTATGTACATACCATATACTTGCATTTTTTTAAAGAGGTTTTCCATGTCAATATCCAAATTACTTTCTATAAAGTGCTTTATGAAATTGCTTTGCAGTGCTTCCTAAAATGAAAAGTGTTAGATGTTACATCAGGTTGATCTTCTCTAAAGAAATACAAAATAGACGTATGCA
>NW_010408651.1:861-4239 GCF_000710305.1 Buceros rhinoceros silvestris | reverse complement strand
TCCCTCCCCATTTTTACCCCCTTCCTCCCCACTTTTAACCCCTTCATTCCCATTTTAATCCCATTTGCCCCTTTTTAACCCTTCCCTCCCCATTTTTAACCCCTTCCTCCCCACTTTTAACCCTTTCCTCCCCATTTTTAACCCCTTCCTCCCCACTTTTAACCCCTTCATTCCCATTCTCACCCCATTTCCCCCATTTTTAACCCTTTCCTCCCCATTTTTAACCCTCTCTTCCCAAATTTTAACCCTTCTCTCCTGACTTCCAAGCCCTTCATTCCCGTTTCCATCCCATTCTTTCCACTTTTAACCCTTCCCTCCCCACTTTTAACATTTTCTCCCCATTTTTAACCCTTCCCTCCCCGTTTTTAACCTTTTCTTCCCCATTTTTAACCCTTCTCTCCCCACTTTTAACCCCTTCATTCCCATTCTCACCCCATTTCCCCCATTTTTAACCCTTTCCTCCCCATTTTTAACCCTCTCTTCCCAAATTTTAACCCTTCTCTCCTGACTTCCAAGCCCTTCATTCCCGTTTCCATCCCATTCTTTCCACTTTTAACCCTTCCCTCCCCACTTTTAACATTTTCTCCCCATTTTTAACCCTTCCCTCCCCGTTTTTAACCTTTTCTTCCCCATTTTTAACCCTTCTCTCCCCACTTTTAACCCCTTCATCCCCATTTCCATCCCATTTCCCCCATTTTTAACCCTTCCCTCCCCCTTTTGCTGCCTTCATTCCCATGATAACCCCATTTCTCCCACTTTTAACCCTTTCCTCCCCATTTTTAACCATTTGCTCTCCATTTTCAACTCCTTCACCCCCATTTTCATCCCATTTCCCCATTTTTAACCCTTTCTTCCCCATTTCTAACCCTTTCTTCCCCCTTTTGCTGCCTTCATTCCCATAATAACCCCATTTCTCCCACTTTTAACCCTTTCCTCCCCATTTTTAACCATTTGCTCTCCATTTTCAACTCCTTCACCCCCATTTTCATCCCATTTCCCCATTTTTAACCCTTTCTTCCCCATTTTTAACCCCTCCCTCCCCACTTTCAAGCTCTTCATTCCCGTTTCCATCCCATTCTCTCCACTTTTAACCCTTTCCTCCCCCCTTTTAACATTTTCTCCCCATTTTTAATCCTTTCCTCCCCGTTTTTAACCTTTTAACTCCTTCACCCCCATTTTCATCCCATTTCCCCATTTTTAACCCTTTTCTCATCATTTTTAACCCCCTGCTTCCCATTTTAATCCCATTTTGCCCATTTTTAACCCTTTCTTCCCCATTTCTAAGCCTTTCTTCCCCACTTTTAACTTTCTCATTCCCATTTTAATCCAATTTTCCCCATTTTTAACCTTTTCCTCCCCACTTTTAACCCTTTCTTCCCCATTTTTAACCTTCTCCACCCCACTTTAACCCTATTTTTCCCACTTTTAACCCTTTCCATCCCATTTTAACCCTTTCCTCTCCATTTTTAACCCTTTCCTCCCCACTTTTAACCATTTCCTCCCCATTTTTAATCCCTTCCCCCCCATTTTAACCCCGTTTTCCCCATTTTTAACCCTTCTCTACCCACTTTTTCTTCCCCATTTTTAACCTTCTCCACCCCACTTTAACCCTATTTTTCCCACTTTTAACCCTTTCCATCCCATTTTAACCCTTTCCTCTCCATTTTTAACCCTTTCCTCCCCACTTTTAACCATTTCCTCCCCATTTTCAATCCCTTCCCCCCCATTTTAACCCCGTTTTCCCCATTTTTAACCCTTCCCTCCCCACTTTTAACCCTTTCCTCCCCATTCTTAACTCTCTCATTCCCATTTTAATCCCATTTCCCCCATTTTTAACCCTTCCCTGCCCACCCCAACCCCATTTCCCCATTTTTAACCCTTTTCTCATCATTTTTAACCCCCTGCTTCCCATTTTAATCCCATTTTGCCCATTTTTAACCCTTTCTTCCCCATTTTTAACTTTTTCTTCCCCATTTTTAACTCTTTCTCTCCATTTTTAAGCCTTTCCTCCCCATTTTTAATCTTTTCATTCCCGTTTTCACCCCATTTCCCCCATTTTTAACCCTTCCCTCCCCACTTTGAACCCTTTATTTCCCACTTTTAACCCTTCCCTCCCCATTTTTAACATTTTCTCCCCATTTTTAAGCCTTTACTCCCCATTTTTAACCCCTTCATTCCCATTTTCACCCCATTTCCCCCATTTTTAACCTTTTACATCCCACTTTTAACTCTTCCCTCCCCATTTTTAACAGTTTCTTCCCCATTTTTAACTCTCTCATCCCCATTTTAATCCTGTTTGCCCCTTTTTAACCCTTTCCTCCCCATTTCTAACCCTTTTTCCCCCACTTTTAACACCTTCATTCCCATTTTAATCCCATTTCCCCCATTTTTAAGCTCCTCCTCCCTTTTTAACCCTTTCCTCCCCATTTCTAACCCTTTTTCCCCCACTTTTAACACCTTCATTCCCATTTTAATCCCATTTCCCCCATTTTTAAGCTCCTCCTCCCTTTTTAACCCTTTCCTCCCCATTTCTAACCCTTTTTCCCCCACTTTTAACACCTTCATTCCCATTTTAATCCCATTTCCCCCATTTTTAAGCTCCTCCTCCCTTTTTAACCCTTTCCTCCCCATTTCTAACCCTTTTTCCCCCACTTTTAACACCTTCATTCCCATTTTAATCCCATTTCCCCCATTTTTAAGCTCCTCCTCCCTTTTTAACCCTTTCCTCCCCATTTCTAACCCTTTTTCCCCCACTTTTAACACCTTCATTCCCATTTTAATCCCATTTCCCCCATTTTTAAGCTCCTCCTCCCTTTTTAACCCTTTCCTCCCCATTTTTAAGCTTCTCCACCCCACTTTTAACCCTATTTTCCCCACTTTTAACCCTTTTCTCCCCATCTTCAACCCTTTCCTCCCCATTTTTAAGCTCTTCACCCCCATTTTAATCCGCTTCCCCATTTTTAACCCTTTCTCCTCTACTTTTAAGCTCTTCAGTCTCATTTTCACCCCATTTCCCCCATTTTTAACCCTCTCTTCCCTGCTTTTAACCCTTTCCTCCCCATTTTTAATTCTTTCCTCCCCATTTTTAACCATTTGCTCTCCATTTTTAACTCCTTCACCCCCATTTTAATCCCATTTCCCCATTTTTAACCCTTTCTCCCCCGTTTTTTACTCCCTCATTCCCACTTTAATCCCATTTCCCCCATTTTTAAGCTTTTTCTCCCCATTTTTAACTTTTTCTGCCCCATTTTTAATCTTCTCCACCCCACTTTTAACCCCGTTTTCCCCACTTTAACCCTTTCTCCCCATTTTTAACCATTTTTTCCCCATTTCTAACCCTTCCCTGCCCATTTTTAACCCTTTCCTACTCATTCTTAA
>NW_010408651.1:0-585 GCF_000710305.1 Buceros rhinoceros silvestris | reverse complement strand
TCTTCATTCCCATTTCCATCCCATTTCCCCCATTTTTAACTTTTTCCTTCCCATTCTTAACCCTTTCCTCCCAGTTTTTAACCTCCTCATTCCATTTTAACCCCGTTTTCCCCATTTTTGACCTCTTAATTCCCATTTCCATCCCATTTCCCCCATTTTTAACTTTTTTCTTCCCATTCTTAACCCTTTCCTCCCCGTTTTTAACCTCCTCATTCCATTTTAACCCCGTTTTCCCCATTTTTGACCTCTTAATTCCCATTCCCATCCCATTTCCCCCATTTTTAACCCTTCCCTCCCCCTTTTTAACCCTTTCCTCCCCATTTTTAACTCTCATTCCCATTTTCATCCCATTTTCCCCATTTTTAACCCTTCCCTCCCCACTCCAACCCTATTTCCCCCATTTTTAACCTTTTCTTCCCCATTTCTAACCCTTTCCTCCCCATTTTTAACCCCATTTCCCCCATTTTTAACCCTTTCATCCCCCCACTTAACCTTCTCACTCCCATTTCAATCCCACTTCCCCCATTTTTAACCCTTCCCTCCCCATTCCACCCCCCTCACTCCCATTACAACCCCCTTTCCCCC
>NW_010408650.1:18592-97028 GCF_000710305.1 Buceros rhinoceros silvestris | reverse complement strand
CGCATCACCCGGCGCTTCCCATCGGGGCCGGCCTCCTGGAGGGCTACATCAGCGTCCTGGAGCACAAGGTGAGCCTCCGGCCGCGGGGCCGCCCCTCTCACCCGGCCCTCGGGGCAGGCGAACCCGTTCCTGCCACACTCTCCTTCCTGGCCGGCGTGAGATGGCCATCCCCCTCGGCGGGATCGCGGTGCTCTGGCTGCCTCGCTGCCGGGGCTGTCCCATCGGGGCCGGCCTCCTGGAGGGCTACATCAGCGTCCTGGAGCACAAGGTGAGCCTCCGGCCGCGGGGCCGCCCCTCTCACCCGGCCCTCGGGGCAGGCGAACCCGTTCCTGCCACACTCTCCTTCCTGGCCGGCGTGAGATGGCCATCCCCCTCGGCGGGATCGCGGTGCTCTGGCTGCCTCGCTGCCGGGGCTGCTGTCTGCAGCCTTTGGGTACCGTCACACCTGGCCCCGAGTGTATGGATTAACGGGTGTCCAGCCTGCAGTGAGGCCTTCATGGAGTGTTGGCTACCTCTTCCCTTGCCCAGTAGAAGATGGAGGGTGAAGTGTTTCGTTTCTGGTGTTGCGTGCTAGAGGTATACTGCAAATGTATGTTTATGACGATATTAGGAAGGGTTAAAGAAGCAAGTTTAGTTTCTGGAAGGGAAAGTCAATAGGTAGGTGTTTATTCTTAGCTCATTTTGTCTTGGGAAACTGAAGAGAAATGTATCTTCTGCACAAATGACCTTTTCAACTTACTCCTGGGAAGCAGAAGTTGTCAACTGTAGTCTCCCTTGTAGTGACTGGGGGCACATCTTTAATGGCGAACAAAATGATGTCCCTCCCCTTGACACAAGAATTACAAGACTGGATTGTCAGACTGTAGTACCCGTTTACCAGAGATAGGCAAACTAAGCTTTGGTATTTCACAGGGCAGACATAATGACATAATGTGAGCGAAGTGGGACATCCATGCTGAAGAGATACTCGAGCTTCAGTAATGTTCTCAGAAGGCAGATTCCTCTACTTCTTGTGCAGTGTTCAGTTTGTTGCTTTTACCTGGAAACTCCAAGGATACCCTCTGCCAAAATGCCAGATAATGTTTAGTACACACACTTCTTGCAGTAAAAATTTACTGTAAAATGTAAGCAAGGGAGGTGGAGGCTCTCAACTTACCAACGTTTACACATCCAGAGTGACATCTTTCTGAAAGATGTTTTGTCAAAGAAGTTGCTGGGCTCAGTTTAAAGGTACTGTGTGAAGACCAATCAGTCTGATATACAGAGATTTTGTTGTTCTGTCTGGCTTCACTTTCTATGCATGGGTTATCTGTAGGGCTCGTAACAGAGAAAAATAGCTCGTGATGGTCCCTTATAGGTTTCATTCGATTTCTTTTGTGGTTCTGCAAATGCTCAGAAGTGATGTCTGTATAGAAAAAGCAAGTTTGGCCATGGGGCTTCCTACTGTGTGAACTTCCCTTCTTCTTGAACACGATTGTAGTGATGAGGTGTAGAGATATATATTCACACAATTTTTGTAAGCAGTAATAATTGAACAGGCGGCTATGGTTTTTTTAGGGTGTATGGGTGAGTAGCCCTCTGACACCGGTAACCTCTTAGACTAGTTTCACCTGACTCCCTCATTAATAGAAGACATTTAAAATTACTGTTCTTGTTTCTTATTTTCTAGGGTAATTTTAATGTTTCCCTGTGTTTTGGTGAAAGCTGATCCTCTGGCTTTTTAATATATTGTAATATGGCCCAAACTCCACAGATACTCCATTTCTGAATTTCATTTCACATAGTTCATGCCTCATAGTAATAATCTGCTGAAGGTTTAATAACTTTTCCACATAACTTCTGTGGGTCAGAAAAAGAGTGTGCAGTCCCTGCTGTATTCCCAGCTTGCTGTGTCTTATTTTAATGCACATGAGATCATGCAGAGAGCTGTGCCAGTGTGGTATATGGAGCAGTGCGGACGCAGTTACAAGGAGATGGTGAGGAAGAGAAGGGCTTTGACTCTTAACAGACCCATCTATTTCACATGGCTTTACAGTCCCAGAATACATAGGTTTCCTGCGGAATATAGAAATGGAGAATGCAAAAGATCGCAGACATTAATGGTTTGGAAAAGAAGGATGCAGGATTGGTGATGATGAGAATAGGGAGACATTGCAAGAACTGAGAAATGGTGAAAATTTTAAAAAGAAATTGTTTTTTTGGGTGGGACATGGTAGAGAAGACAGCTTGAATAGCAAGCACCATGAAAGTCCAACTGAAAGTCAGGGAAAATGAAGAAATCAGGAAAGACGGCAAGATAAAATTATGTAGCTGTGAGAAGAACATGATATTTGAAGAAACAGGGAGGTCTGGAAGGAGGTGAAAAGTACCTCTTGTATGAGGACAAGAGGCTTGGAAAGGTAAGGAATGGCTTCAGCAATGGTACATGTTATTTTGATGGCACAGAGGTGACAGTGTGAAATGACAATGGATGATAGATTTTCCACAATACAGCTTCCTTAATTTCCCATATAGAATCATGGGATTATCTGTCAGGTTGAATGACCTGAAGCTGAATGACCGTTTTACAAAATTCATCCTTGGTATGTGTTCATGCGTGAATGACACCAATAGACTAAATGTCCAGATCACTCAGATCTAGGAGCTGAAACATGTTCTTAGCTTTAGAAAGACTTTGTTTCTGGATCCTGTAGTTTGCTCTAAATAGGAAAACCTAGTTTCATGTTTGTGGTGGTGTGCCCATTCTGATGCATTCAGTGGGAGTAAGTACGCATATATTTGTGGAAGCTATATGATAAGTACTAAAGTTGTTATTAATCCGTAAATACGAGTACTGACACATACAGAAGCTTTGTTACATGGTAGTATAGACATTTTTCTTCAGGGATAAAATTTAACAGTTGTCCACCTTGTGAAATATCACATATTATAAATGTCTGTCACTGCTAGCAGCACAGCTCATTTAGTAGTGCTGGGTGATCATGCATGAAGACTATTTGCCAAAAAATCAAGGTACTCAGTAAAGTGCCAATGATTTTGAAATACAGCTTGAAATATTGTAATTACCAATTATTTTCCTCCTTTTATTTTATATTCAGTAAGAATTGTAGTTCCTCATCCATCCTGTCAAAATAAGCAGGCAATTTCTGAGAATACAGCTGAAATATGTAATACTTTTTACTGGGTTAAAGAATCTCTTTGCAGGATTCTCTTGTCACTTGGTCAGATTTGTGATGTTTTGTTTCTTAGTGCTTTGCCTTCATGGTTTCTGCAAGCCCATATTTCCCTGAATCAAGCAGCAGAGATCAGAACCCGTGTTCTTAGCTTTAGCAGCCTTTTGCAGTTTAGCAGTGCAAACTTCCTTTTTGTTGCACTGAACTCCTAAGAAAAGTCAGAAACACTGTGGATTCAGATTGTTTCTTGGCATTTTGCCTCTGCGTGTCCCAGAGCAACAGCAGTTGACAGTCATTGTTGATAGATGTTTGAAATAAATGAATAACTTTTTTTTGCCCTCCCAATAGCCAGATGTTTATATCCTAAAAACTCTCACATTTGGAATAGAAAATGTGGTTTGCAGATAGTTGCTATTGGGAGGTGAAGGACCAGATCAAAGTGGAGTAATAGCAACTACCTTTCTACTTCGAGGAGCTGTGGTTCATACAGAGGCACCCTGGCAGAGTGTAGCACTGCTTAGCTCTTGCATCCATTATGCCACAAGAAAGGACAGGAGTCCCAGACTGTCCAACTAACATCTTTCGTGAGTTCTTTGAGTGTAATCCTGAAATTAAAGAGGTTTTGTCACTCGCATCAAGGGAAGCAGAATTGCGCTCTTCTGTGGGGAGGCATAGGGATAAGACTTTCTGTTTATTTATCATAGTGCTAGCAAGAAATTACAATGCCGATATTTTTAAAGCAATTACTGTGTACAAATAAGAGACTGCTAATGAAAGTAGGAAACCTAGCACTGTTCCAGAACTTGCAGGAAATAAATATTTAACCATTTTATTACAATTCTGAAATTAATGTGAGAACATGTCTCTGGATAGTTAAAAAGCTTTTTACCCAATATTGACTCAACAGTTGGTACTGAGAATAAAATGTGAGTTTGTCATGTATATAATTGAATAATATTTCAAGCCATCAAGGATTTTGTTTCTTAGAAGATAAAAATATCAAAATCAATCTTGCAGACAAAACACATGATTTATTAGAATCACGTTTAAATACTTCAAGAGCATTAATTTAAGTGATCACAATGATTTCTTAATTTATGATAATGTAAATTATCAAATGCAAAGAAATCTTTGTATTTCTTTAAAGTAACACAAATAAGAGAATAGTGTAGTTAATGAAGAGTTTGAGGAAGAGTTACTCTGCAAATAGTGCTATAGTGCCTTAATCTGAGACTCACTAAATTGCTCTAGGATGAAACTATTGTTTCCAGGATAGTAAACCTTACACACTTGAAATAGAGGGGGAGTGGGGTGTGAATCTAGCCACGTTTATATTTCTTCTGACTGTTAGAAAGAGTTTGGAATTTGGATTTTTACCTAAATAGTTATACCATTGATGTTTAACTGAGCTGAAGAGTTTGTGGAAGGTAACTAAACCAACCTTCTTAACTAACTTATGTGGAGATGGGAAGGAGTTAAATTTTGAGAGTTGTAGTGACTTTCAAATGAATTTATCACAGAATCACAAAGTATCTTACAACACAACAGCTTGTCTTCCCTGAGGTGGGGTCGAGCCCACTGAGCTGAAGTAAACCATGTACCATGATTATTTCATTACAGGTTGCTATTTGCCTCTGAAGTTCTTAACCTGCAAAGGAAGGACCACAGGCTTTATTATGCAATTAAGTATTTGATGGAGCTTTTATTATGTGAGAGATCCACAAGGGGGAGACTTTATTCTAGAATAACCTTGTTGGGGGACACTTCCATCTGTTGGAGATGTAGGCAAGATGTGAGTCCAAAAAGCCCCTTGTTCAGTGTTTTGCTGACTTCTTGGCCTTCTTTTTATTTTGAGGTGCTATAGTTACACTTTACTGTGATAAGCTGTAGGTTTATTAAAACCTCATAATGTTTACAGAGTGGCAAAAAAAATTAGGACCATGACAGTCGGAGAATGTAAATGAATATGCGCATGCAGAGCAGAGACGGTTGTTTTTCACCAGATTTACCCAACACTTGAATAGTGACTGTCTTCTGCTTTATATTTTCTTGCTTTTGACCTACTGCAGTAATGTGCTTTTGCAGCCTAACAAATCATAATACTGGATTCATTTGTTTTGATGACCTTTGTCGAAAATTTTTAGCAGCTTCTGTGTGCGCTAGATGGTAATACCTAGTGTGCAATACAGAGCACACAGCAGTGACAGGAAATGATGGTACTTCTTCCTGTTTTCCAGGTTGCTTGGCACCTCTGCAAAGAACCAGTAGTTCTAGCCTGCAGCTGTTCTTACTTAGAATATCTTGAAATATTTTCAGTTGTTTACATATGGGTATCAACTGTGCAGTTTATGCATTTCTTTTATGAAAAAGGCCATATTCTGTAGCTGGACAGATTTTTTGTAGAATTTTGACTCCAGTGTCTGCTTGAGAGAGAACACAAATGTTAGCTACAAGAATAATAAAAACAAGTAACATTTTACAGTTATCACTATTGCCTAATTCTTTCTAAAATAAGTGCTGTTAAAGATGAAATCTAACTAGTAGAGATAGTGACTCTGGGCAAAGGTCAGGACCTGTTGCTTAAAAGAGTTGTTTAAAAAGAGTGCGTGTACTGGTTGATATTCAGATGTCCCTGAAAACTGAAAGATCTTTGGTATGCATCTAATACACAGTGTTATTACATTCATTCGTGTAATGTAATGGATAAAAACCTACCCAGTGACAAACTAGCTGTGTTGTATTCATTTCTCAGATATTGAGAAAAAATAAAAGGGAGTAAATCATCATTTATATCAGAGTTTATACCGGGTGAAGATCTTGTCCCATTTAGTTTGTGGCATTTTGTGATGTAGCTTTATTCTTTCACAGAAACTGAAGCAAAAAGATTATTTCAGAGCCTGTATCACAAAATCTTGATCATTGATTTCAGTGCAAACATAAATAATAGGTAGATGGTCAGGTCCAGACAGTTCATGCAGAATTGTGTTTTAATTTCCTCACCTTTTAAAAAAGTCACATCTCACAGCAATATTTGACACCATGAAATTGGTCATATATTAGTTTTTACAACTAAGACTGTTTTTTTCTTTGTAGAAGAAAAAAGCATGAATGAATGAGAAAAGCATGAATGAATGAAAAAAGCAAAGCATGAATATATTTTTATTTATTTTGCATTTCTGTTTTTTGACTGATTCTGGATTGTAGCCTTTATCCTGAATCGTGAAAAGTGAAGAATGTGTGAACATGCTCTTTCCTGTTTTATGAACATCCTATGCATCATTTTTTAATAAGTGGGTGCTGTCTGTTTCCCTTGGCTAATTCCCTGTCTTCTTTTCTAAACATGCAAATTCTTCATTTGATGGATATGCAAAATACTTCTAGTCAGGGAATTGGTGATACTTTGCTAGTGAGATTTGCCCGACGCTCATGCAAAACCCCTTATTTCTTTTTCTTTTCATTTTCATGATTAGTTTCAATGACCACATTTTTATTTCTCTATGTGCTGAAGTATATTATATTTTATAACCATTTAAAGTTACCATATTGTGCACTTTTCTCACTGTGGGCAGTTTAGGCTATTTTCATCCTCCTGTGAAGACAAAACGTTCTTTGGAAGGGTTTTAATCCTTAGTGGAAGCAAGTCTGAACTAAATGAGATTTTCAGTGATAAGAAATGTAATTTTCATTCACAGCTGATGGACATCTCTCAACCGAGTTCCTTAAGTTCTCCCTTTCTGCCTGTCCTGAGGCATAAGTGGATACTGAGTGTCATCCTCTGTGATCTCCTCAGAACAATAGACTGTAGGTAGTTTTCTTTTTCTGATGACCTTCCTTGTTAGTTTAACATGTATTGCTCAGTAATTCTCTGTATGCACCTCCTTCAGGCTGAGGTGGCATTGATACCAAAGAACTCAGTGTATTAATTGAACTTCTAATTAGGGCAATTATGATGAAATCAGCGGTCGTTTGGTGCTGATATAAGCAGATGTGACAGCACAAAACCTACTTTGAAGGAGAGGTGAAACATCATAATGCTAAGCAATCTCCATCAGTCATCACTCTTGCTAGTTAAAGCTTAAGGTGTTAAGACAAGGTTAATTACTGAAATTTGCTATCAGCTGGAAAAGCAAATATTTTCAGTTCAGGAACTGCTGTTAATTGGTCTCCATTGTCTGAAAATATCCAAATTCAGTTAAGAGTCACACAGGAAGTGAGGGAACAAACCAAAGCTGAATCCTTCTGTCTTCAGGGAGTCTGTTTGCAACAGAAGTGCAAACTACAAATGGAGAAGTGGAGCTCTGAGGTCCCGCTTGATAGTGCTACGTGAAAGACAGAGCTGGGCATTGAGAAACATGTACACTTTCATATAGAGAATATACCACATTTGAAGTGGTGTTGGGCAAGTTGGGTAATACCATTAGTGCCTGGACTGTATTCAGAGAGACACACAATGCAAGAGAAGCACAATGTGTATGTTAAGTGCAACAGTAAGTACTAGATTCTTACTACAAACTCATAAGAAAACTTCAGAATAATACTGGGTTATTTTAAAACAGTGATGCAGAATTAATACTGCCTGTCCTTCCTCATCTCATCTACCTGTGCCTGGATAATTGTAGGTGAACTCCTCTTTTTTAAAACAGAGAGGGTAAATTGATATATTTAATAGACTGTTTTTTCACGTTGACAGGGAACTAGTGCAAAATGTTCATTGTCCAAGAAGAGTGAACAGTAATGGGTTTATATGGCCATACAGGCAGCATAGATCAGGTTCTCCATTCAGATTTAATAATGTAGACTGTTGTAACAAAGAACAAGGATGTATAAATGTGTACTTTGTCGATGAATACAACACATTGAGTATTCATTGCAGCTGCAGAAAAATTTCCATTACAGAACGGATGGCTTAGTAAGAAATAACCTGGAAAAGAGAATGTTTTTCATTAAACAGTCAATATGCTAGGAATATGCATTTTTGTTTAGCAAATGCTATATTTTGATTTTAGTATGTTATTAGCATCCTCAAGTAATTGGCGTGATGTTAATATTGCAGAAACAAAATATTCTGTAAATTTTGTACTGTTGGACAGTATTAAATTAGTCTATATCTTGCCCTCAGCTATAGCAGGTCATAAAAGTAGATGTAATAACACTCAGCAGATCATCAGTCTAAGAGTTATCTCCAAGGAATAGAAAAATTCTAGAGTGCAAGTTTGTGCTAGTGCGCATCTGTATCAGGCGTTGTGCACAGCAGAGTTAAAGAACTGTTGTATTGCTTAAGAAATGGCTCACTGAGAAGTAGGCTTCTGGAGGCTGAGGCAACAGACAGGATAGTAGCACGTGGTTACAGGCGTACGAAGTGTGGTACAGAGATCCCAATGCTAGTGGAGACTGGGTCAATAAGTCTTTGTAGTGCGGTTCGAGTTTGAAAGCAGAGTAGTCACACACTGTATCTGAGCAAGTAAATCCTGACCTTTGACAGGTACATTTCTTCTGGAGCTGGGCTGGCTCTGCACTGTGCTTTCTGTGGCATTCGGGGCCAGGATAGGCTGAGGCTACGTGGGGTGCCTGGGGAATGGTGGTACAGACATGCCCAGAACATTTCTGGACAATTCTCAAGTGCAGTGCCAGGGACTGAAGCTGCATCTGAAATACTAGCGGTTCTTTAACTTTAGCCATCCAGACTATATACGGCTTGTATGTGCAGAGATTGGACATTTGCTACAGCAAAAGTCTGGTTAGAAAACATGATCTTTTCCAAGACTTGTCCATAGTCCTTATGAGAAAACATTTGGCCACATGTGCAGAAGCGGTGCTCCCCCAGCCTTACCCTCAGTCTTTAGCAGAGCACAGAGGCTCACAGGGAGTATGTGCTGTTGTACAACTTGTGGTGTCCCTCCCCTGCTCTACTCTGGCTTTCTACTCTGGCTTTCTACTGTGGCATCTTTGGGTCGGTCCTTCAGACACTTGGCTGAATTCCACCCTTGGAGATTAGAATAATGACAACTATGCTCCTAAATTTTGTTGCTGTCTGGTTTGTTCCTAATGCTACTGGAAAAGGGTTAGTTTTACACATCTCAGCATCTTGTTGTCTCTAAAATAGGAACATAAAACCTCAAAATACAGCCAGTGATCTGACTGCAGCTGCCAGAGTGATGCAGAGTCCTTCTTCAGCTCATCTGCCTGTGTCAGGGTAATTGTAGGTGAACTCTTTTTTAAAAGGAAAACATAAAAAAAACACTTTGTGTTTTATTTAGATAATTTCTTTTTTAATGCTTATATGCCAGAAAGTGGTCATTATTGATGACTTTCCAGAATACATTTTACAAATTAAAAACCTATGGCAAAGTCTCTGCCATTTCCATTTGTTCATCTACTTACGTATTCTCTGTAACACTGTGCCAGGTTTCCTTCTGTTTTAAACAGTGATCCATGAGCCTTATGAAGACTGGGACAGTTTGTTACAATATTGCTCCCGTTATCCATGAGAACTACCTCGGACATGAATGGGACTACACATAAGAGCCAGCATTTCAGTAAGGGTTTTCCCCTCTTGCTGAGTGCCAGCTGACATGGTGTCTAAACATATGTCTGTATGGGACTGTGCCAGCAGACGAGAGCAGGCTCTGTGCTGCCTTTGAGCTGGTTGGAGATGCACCGGCTCTGCTCTGGCAGCTGAGTAGCTGCAGTTAGCACATTGCTAAGCCAGAACTAATAAGCTTGACGGAGAGGCAGGGTTCATTATCTTCGGCTCAGCAGCATATTTAGTGTGGTTATGTAGCTTACACCATAGAGCTTCTGTGTCCTACAGTCTGGATGCACAGGCAGAGCTTGTTTGTGGTTGGTTGAACAGAACGTGGTTAGTACTTCCTTGCATCTCTCTGCAAAAACCTACTAGTTCATATCCTAAGGGTTTCCTAACCCAGCTCCAGAGAAGCATTTCAGTCCTTTGCCACACCACCAAAAGTTACCTATCTAGTACAGTTGGAAAGTACAATGACAACTTACACATTTTTGTACAGTTGCAGAACTGAACTTTGTGTTCAGTCAGAAGTCTGACCGACATACCTTACAGTACCCTTGTTACTCAAGTTTTGGATAGTAGGTTTCCACATGTTTAATCATCATCATGGCTTGGCTTCACGGACAAAGGTTTGGGAAGGGCTTTACCCACGCTTACTGCAAGCGCGCTGATGGCTGAAAAGGCCAATGCGGGATAGGCAAGACCGGTTGCAAAGAGCACAGCGGAAGGTCTCCTCGGGTGGTACAGTCGAGGCACGGTTCTTTCTGCGCTGTCTTTTATCCTTGAGACTGATTCTACGCGTGCTCTCAAAGGAGGCAGCAGCGTTATGTATGGTGTGTCTCCAAATCTCCCGATGGGAGGCCAGGGTGGACCACTGATGGTAGCATGTTTAGTACACTTAACAAAAAGGCTATTTTTTAGCATTTCTCTTTTGTACAGCAGCCTAATATGATAGGTGATGTTGGGGATCAGGTTTTCTAAGTTTGAAAATAGACCCTAAATTAAGTGCACAGAGCATGATTTAGTCATCTAAGTCACCATTTATGACACAAGCTGCTGTTTTCACTGGGCACATACTTATCACAGAAAAGATTTTAATTGCTTCACTTTTAGAAAATTGTGTTTGAAGCTAAGAGGATTTTTGCTTGTAACATTGTTGCTTCTATATGCATAGGTTATTTCATTCTAGTGTTTGTGGTTTTGTTGGTGTTTTCTGGGGTTCTTACCATGTGTATTTCTTTGGAAATGTTGGCAGCTGTATCTTAATGTTGGTCAGTGAAGAATTTTTGCTGATAGGATATTTAATCATATCTTCACCAGCGTAAGATGACTGAGCCTTAATGTTGTTCTTTCCTTATGTAATTATCATATTAATAGCTTTAATTTTGATTTATCTTTTAATTTTTATGAATAGCGAAAAGGTCTGTTTTTTACAAGTAGAATCAAAACTGCAGCTAAATTCTCCCCTTTTGCTGTGTCTGCTTTATGTCTCAGTAGAGCCGAAGAAGCAATGAACCTATAGATATGCTGAGTATTCTTTCTCAGGAGTAGAGTTGGTGTATTCCTGATGGTTTAAGGGCATATATGAAGTACTTTGTGCAGCTGGTAGATGTGGAGGAGGGCTATCGGGGCCAGGAGCATATCTGTGGCATTACTGTGTCTGATTTCTTCCAGCATAGTGATCCTTTTTGATCTGTAGCAATTTGTGCAAATCAGAACAGCGTTCAGGGTATCTTTTAATTATGTATGTGGACATTTTGGCCTGGAAGGTGAAATAAGGCTTTAGAATCACCTTTCACTTCCAGCTGTGCTGATTTGAAACTTCACGCGGCTTGTTTCCCACCTCTAAGTGTGGGGATCAAGTTCTGCTCTCATGAAACACACTGAATGTGCAGCATCCTGGGCTTCAGTAGGAGGTGCAGCAGGCTCTCGGGCTTTCCATCAGAGCTCTCACTACCCTATGCATACATCTACATATAGCATGTATCTTCAGATCAAGTCTAGATTTGAGGCAATTGACAGGACACAAAAACCTGTCTTTGAGGTTTCATATTGGTGTGGAATACAGTGAAATGGCTACGTCAGGAGCACCTTAGAGTTTGTGCTAAAACCAGACAGAGCCGTCATGCTTATATCAGTGCTCTCAGACACATACGGAATAAATTGATTGATGATAAGATGCATCAGCTTTATTAAAGTTTCTCAGAAATGATTTTTTATAATTATGCCACTTCCTAGGGATATTTTTTGGTGTGTTATGAAGACAACATATCCTATTCATAGTGCATAATGCGAAAAAAAATCAATTTAACATGACAGTTAGTGTCCTAACGTTTGAACTTTCAGGTATGGTGACTGGTTTCCATGGTCTATAGCAAATAAAAAAAGATTAATTCCGCTTGAAGGTTTAAGAGGTGATCTTAGCCATGTCGTACTAAGTCCAAGGACCAACAGTTATTTAAGTTGTCAAGATGTTTTAAAATTGAGTGCATTGCTCACAGGAAGTGCATGAAAATCTTGTGACTGAGATCAGGGGTAAAAGCAGCTATAACAGAGTAGTGTTTAAGCCAGTTTAGAAATCATAGTCCCATTGCCTCTTGATCATGGGTAATGAGGTTGCATCTGCTTGTCTTTTTTTTTCTTAATTGCAAGTGTTTTTTTTTTTTTTAATCAGTCTGTGCAAAGCAATGAAACTTTGAAATTTAAAATAAAACTAGTCTTGAACAAAATAGTAAGTTTCTAGTTCCTTTTTATTTCCCTTGGAAAACAAATTGATCCGTCAAATTTCTTTTTTTGTTTTATATCCCATACTTTACATGAGTAAAACTACTGAAAATTACATTACACTGTGTTTATTAAATTTGTACTCCTATGCAGTAATACACGTAAGATATCTTACACTGCCTTAAGGATTAAGTTAAGCTCCTTTGTCGAGCCTGTTGGCATGGCAGGATTGTTAATTTTTAACTGTCAGAGTCTGGTTAGATCCTTCTTTAGACTAAGGCCACGTCTAAGTGCAAAGAAATTAAAACGAATCAACTCTCCTAGTATTTATACCTTCATGTTTTTGCACTGAGCAGTCAATAAAATGAGAAGCTGTGTTAGACATACCTAAAAGATTGCATTGTAAGCTCCTATTTAGCAGCATCATAATTTGCTTAATGTTTATACTTGTGAAATACGAAGACAAAGTTGACAGAAAGTGTTAAAAATACTAAATTCGTGAAAATAAGATGTGCAGTGGGTGACAGCTCAGTGAAAGGAGGACAGGGGAAATTTTGTGAACTTACTTACATTTCCTAATTGAAATTCCACAGAGTTGTCTACACTATGTTCATTTTTCATTATATCGGTAATTACTCTTACATTTTCCTTTCAAATTACAACATTAAGTCACAAAAGAAGAAATGTGCTATAGCTGCATCACATTTAGACAAGGCAAGACTTGAAACAAAACTGTATGAAAAGAATGGTAGGCAATGTATGAAAAGAAGTAGGGAGGCAAAGTTAAATTAATTGTGAAAGATTAAAGCTAGTATTTTAGCCTCTGGTAGTAAAGAGCTATAGTATTGTACTACAGGTAGCAAAGTTTTCCATTTCACTGTGGATGCCTGTACCATTTAATTAATGTCCTAGCTAAAACTTGGGAAGAAGAATTTTTTAATAATCATCTGATAATAGCCAGCCAGTGCAATTTGTGCAGATATTCGTTCAAAGTGGTAACATAATCATCCAATGAAGTGATCCAGGTTGAATGTTGAAGCAGTAGGTAAAATATGCTACAAAGAAGCTTTTGAGTATGGTAGATGCTTAAATTGCACTTTTCTAATCAGGCTATATTTTTTTAAAAAATAGGCAAAGAAATTCCCCAAAAGTAACAGATTTTCTTCTGCATTCCCTTCAAATATCATTTCAAGTGGCTGTTTTTTATGTTTTACACACATATAACCTTCTCATTTTCTGAAACAAGAGGTGCTTTCCCTCAACTCATTAAATAATAATACTCTGTACTTACATATCACCTTGCTTCTGAGGATCACCAGGTACCATAGAAGCATTAAATGGAGACTCCTGCCTTAAAGTACAGGAGTATTAATTCCTTATGATGTAGGGGGATAGTGAAACGGGAAGTTCAAATAGTAATTTTGACCTTGTGTGTCCAGTGAGGAATTTCAGGTAGAAGTTTGAGAAGTGCTGGAGTGTTGAAAACCAAGGGGACTCAACCTCAGGATAGGTGCTCAAGCAGTCACGTGAGGCGCCTGACTTTCACATGTGGCTTAGAAGTGAAATTTCAGACTTGTTCTGTATAACGCTGAAGTGATATACAGTGAATTTGGAGAGTTATGCATCTCAATTTGATTTGAGATACCTATTCTGCTGCGTAGAGCTGCCCCACAGAAAAATAAGTGTGCTTTCAGTGCAGCCCTTCTGCTTAGACAGGGTCCTGCTGGAGGGTGGTTTAGCCCAGATGAAAGGTAACAAAAGAGAATGCAATTTACGATCCTGAGTCGGGTATCTTACATGGAAATGGTGTGTAAAGCATTAGAGTTCCTGCTCCAGAAGCTGTTAAAGCACATGTTTGGAGAAGCACATAAATTGGAGATTACAGCATTACCTTGTAGCTTTCCAAAGAGCTTTCTAAGCTGTTTTACCGAACTGTGCAAATCCCCCAACTTCATCCGATGTGGCAATGTTAGATGTCCTGCAAGGCTGACAGATTTAGCCCCTGTCAGAGCGTAGTCAGACACACAGAAAGAGCGGTCCGTAAGCACAGGTCTAGATGTCGGCTGAACACGGCTTTTGAAGACCACGCTTCTGGTTTTGGCTTTTAGGTTCTGTCAAAGTGTCATCAGCTAACTGTGTCTGAGACGCTGAGATCTCACTCTAACTAAATACACAGGCACTTAAATTTCAGGGTATGTTGAACGACATGCATTTTGCCACGACTCTGGTGACTTAGGGCAGTTTAAGTCTTTAAGCGTGGTATTTGATGTGTGCAGTGGGGCTGCACAGTATTTTGGGCTCTAGTAAACTCTAATGGGGCATGCAAATACAGGCACTGCACGGTGTTAAATGGGCACCCGTGGGCCCTTAGGGAAACAGTGCATTCATCATACTGGCACCAACTACTTACACAAAGTTCATTAATTTATTATGCCAATAAAAATATTTGGTATATAGTATTCTGCTGCACATTTGGTATCTTTTATATGACATTATACTAAAATACATGTTCTGTTAAAAAATCAAATATGTGAATTTCATTAATGGGGGAAGAATCATGATAGCACATCTCAGATTTCTCTTTGAATATTCAAGTAATCAGTCATATTTCAGTGTAAAGAAAAATAAAATCCTCGCCTGACTGCAGAAGACAACCAACAAATAGGATGGTTTAAAATGTATTTGACTATGAGTGTTGTGTTTGTGTAAAGTACCTGACTGACAGTTTTGAGTGTGAAGCCTATCACAATCCTGTGGAACAAGAACAGTTTGGGAAGAAGAGGAAAACTCTTGCCGTATATCCAGAAAGGTCATCTTTGAGAGCAAAGGTAGAAGTAGTCTTTAGACTGCCAGCTCAGTCCTTAACCTCTCCAGGAATAGTGACCCACTGAGTTGTGATGACGTTGAGTTGTGGCAAAATCACTTGTGATGTGAGCGTTTTTTATCTAGCAGATGAAAACAGTACATCTCCTGAAATTCTGTAGACTGTAAGGTCAGCCACTGTATGCTTAGTGTTTAGATAGCCCTCAGTTTTCTTTGTCTAAATTTTGCAAAGTCTGAAGAGCAAGTGCAAAAATTATAAATACAAGAATACAGATACCAAAAATTGTAATTATTTTTTGATAACAGCAGGGAGATATGAACAACTGGGTACAGAACTACTGGATTTATGGAGTATCGTCTTTGAAAAAAGTGAAGGCCTTCTTACAGGCTTAACATTACGCAGCTGAAGTCTAAATGACCTCGGTTTTCATTGTTTTCTGTTGATTAGGAGTAATTATTTTTCTCTTACCCTTCAAAGGGTGAAAATAAGGATAAGACAATTCTGTTCTCATTTAGATTAGGAAAGCCAGAGAAGAGATCTGCGAGTAGTGAATCCTGTTATGATGGAAAATAAAACTGCACTAAAAGCTGCACTGCATAGCGTTCAGAGTGAAGGTCTACAAACCAGACGGTTCTGATCAGACACTGAAATACACATATTCCTGATACAACGTTGTAGCTTACACTACCTGTAGCTTAAGATACATGACTCACAAGTGGTGATCTCTGACAAATAATCCATCAAGTGATGTTGCGACTCTGTCAGGGAAGGCAGCCCCAACTGTTTTTTCTTCTCTGTTATAATCTGTCACTTGGTGTGCATCTCCTGGCAGTCTTATATTGGCAGACATTCTTGTAACTTTCTCTCTGTATTCCTCGGGAGAACAAAAGCATGGCAGCAGGTGACTGAGGCCATGCCCACATGCTGCTTTGCAGAGCTCGGAAGAGGCACATCAAGTCAGGAAACACTGTGAATGCAATGTCGTTATTCCAAGAGCCCAGTCTTGCTTCTGCTATAGCTGGAATTCTCCCCTGGAAAGCGGTGGAAGCAGGATTCATACCCGGGTCTGAAGCCCCATCAGTTCTTAGTGGCAGCCAGTGCTGCGGGCACAGGCCTTGCAAGATGTTAAGCATCAGCTGCTGCGCACCTAATAGAGAACCTGTCTTACGTTGCTGCATAGACTATTACCTGGTTCTGCTTCAAAGTGCTGAGATCTATAGATCAATAGAATCTGAAGACAGAAAGGGCAAGTAGCATGCAAGATCAGGCCCCCTCTGTCAGATTGGTACTGATTAGGGAAAAGAGAGAGAGGCTGCACCTTTGGGCTAATAATTGTTGGGTCCCAAATACTTCCTACACTGAATGTTTCTAAAAATCTTGTTATGTGGGTCTCATTGTTAAAGGAGCATGAGAACTTAGAATACCACAGAAGTTTGAGCCGTAATGTTAGTTTAGTATTGAGACTGAGAAAATAATTACATTATTTTTAAACATTTTTTAGGATTCTCAGTGCTAAAGGGCGACAGCGATAGAAAGTGACGCATTTTGCTATCAACAAGTCTACATTTTAATGAAGTACAGACCTTGACAGTGCTTATTGTCACCTATTATTCTGATAGTGTCTGTGTGACAATCATTAGTAAGGAATTCCCCTTTGAGGGTTGATGTTTCAGTGGTCATTCTCACATCTGAGATCTGTATGGTTTTATGAGCTGTGCCAGGATTATAGTATTGTGGGACACTGAATCTCTGTCTTTTGATTCTTGAAACTAGCACTGGGCTCAAGTCCCAGTGGTGCCCTGAAAGGCCAGAACTTCTTTTCATAAACCACTGACCTTTCTCCTTGATTATCTTTGTGAACTGGTACTGTCTTTCAGTTAATAGAACTTTGTAATCAGGGAGCTAAGAGGGATAAAATGGAAGTGACAGTTTTTGCTGCTGCTTAGATCTTAATGCGAGCCCTGAATGCCTTCTAAATATGTTATTCTAAATCTGAGGAAATGGAGAAGAGTACTTGTATGTATTAAAAAGGCTAGGAAAACAAACAAACAAATCATTTGTCTGATGAGATTGAAGGATGTGTCACACAACTTGAAACTGGAGATACAGGTACAGAAACCCTTTATGAATGCAAAATAACAGTGCTTTATTATACTTTTGATTGCTTTCTTGAGAGATTTGCTGTTTTAAATATAATTCCTGTTTATGAATATTACTACACTGTGACTGACTTCTGGTTTAGTCCTGCAGTTAAGACTGAGAGATTCAACAGCAATATTTCTGGAACTGGACTTTATCACTCTTGGCCCCCGTTAGAGTTAGAGCTCCATACTATCTTTCAATTTATTAATTTCTTTTGGTATTATCCTTTGTTATGGTAAACAGGATAGTTTGATTCTGTATCATTTGCTGCAGTCTATACTGATGGCTAAGGGAAAGGTTGGTGGGAGGCCGTTCTTGGACACTTCACAGTGCCCACTCAAACACTCCTATAAAATACTTTAAGAGTATGAAATGAGCTTAGTGTAAAATAGAACAAGGCTAACTAGTCTTAGTTTAAAATCTTTGGATATTAGAACCCCAGCATTCCAAGATGAATCTGTCTGTGCCTGGATGTGCCCCAGGTTTCAGAAAGTGTGCTGCCTTCCATGAGAATTGAGGCTCCACATCCTGGGATGTTACAGTCATTCCAGTAAGGCATATGGCTGATGACTTTGTAGAAGTCACGAGCAGCGTGTTTCAGGAGAGGGCTGAAACAGTGGTGGTGAAAGCCTCGGGTCTCCTAACCTTTGCTGTGGCTCCCACTTTTAAACACTCCACTGTCATTCCTGCAGAGGCCATTGAGAAACAGTGAAGATAAGAGGACAAATGCTATTAGCACCCTCATCTCACCACACATTAAAGAAGCCCAGAGAGTGCATTTCCTGTGTTAAGCAATTGTTCAAACATTTCTCTAAACACCCACTGCAGATGTATTCTTCTAGGAGTGATGTTTTCTGCAGGACTTACCACCCATGAAATGGTGCTTACCTAGTGCTTTGCATTGAAAGCAGCACCTAAAGAAGACAAATTATAATTTCTCTTTAGCAAGTGATGTTTGACAGTTCATTTGCCTTCTTAATACAGAAATGAAAATAGTATGACAGTATGTGAGAATTTGTTTATTTTCAAGGCCGTACAAGAAGCAGGCTGTTATGAACACACCTTGTTGTTGTTGTTCCAGGCAGTGGACTAATTGGCTCTGAGGACAATGCAAACGGGACACAGTTAGAGAATAAAGTGTTTATTTCTGTTAGCGTTATTCCTTTTTGCAGAGTAGGCTCTGACATGCCAGGCGCTTAAAAACACGGGGCAAGGAGGCAGTCTCATTCTATTGATTGTTCTTTTAACACGATGTACCTAGCACTTGCGTAGCTCTTCCTAAAGTGCTTTGAGCCCTTGGGGTAAAGAATGGATCAGTGTTATGACTCTTATTTTAGAGATGAAAGATGAAATTCAAAGTGATAATTTCACTGTAAACTAGGCAGCCTGTGGGTTCGAAGTGATCCGCAGGGCTGCTAGTTAGACTGAAAGGCAGCCTGCATTGTGTGCTTGGGGAATCTCTATTTCTTGGCCAGTGGCTGACCAGGAGGATCCTGACAGCTGGTCGAGAGGTACAACTTGGCTAGGTAGAATGAAACTTACTCAGTTCACATCTGTACCCACACTTGCTGGACCTGCTGCATGTCTGCTATGGTTGTTTGATGAAAGGCAAAAAATTCTTGTTTGTTTAAGGGGTCTGACTTGCAGCCAGGAAATGGTATAGAGAGTGAAATTAGATACTGTATTGGGTTTGCTTGGCAAGGTTTTGGTAGCGGTGTGGCTGCAGAGGTGGCTTCTATGAGAAGCTGCTAGAAGCTTCCCCTGTGTCCAGAAGAGCGCCAAGATGGACCTGCTGCTGGCTAAAGCTGAGCCCATCAGCAACAGTGGTAGCACCTCTGCAACAACCTGCAGCCAGAGGAAGTGAGAGTATGTGAGAGAAACAACTGTGCAGACACCAAAGTCAGTGAAGAAGGAAGGGGAGGAGGTGTTCCAGGTGCTGGAGCAGAGATTCCCCTGCAGCCTGTGATGAAGACCATGGTGAGGCAGGCTGTTACCCTGCAGCCCATGGAGGTTACAGTGGAGCAGATAGCCACTCATGGAGGACTACACACTGAAGCAGGCCGAAGGAGTCTGTGACACTGTGGGAAGCCCATTCTGGAACAGGCTTCTGGCAGGACCTGTGGACCCTTGGAGAGAGGAGCCCACACTGAAGTAGGTTTGCTGGCAGGACTTGTGACCCCATGGGGGAACCCACCCTGGAACAGTCTGTTCCTGAAGGACTGTATGCTGTGGAAGGGACCCACACTGGAGCAATCCTGGCTTCCATGAGAGGGACCCCACACTGAAGCAGGGGAAGAGTGAGGAGGAAGGAGTGGCAGAGACAATGCGTGATGAACTGAGCATAACCCCATTCCCCATCCCCCTGTGCCGCAGCAGGAGAGTAGGTGAATACAGCAGTAAAGTTAGGCCTGGGAGGAAGGGAGAGGTGGGGGAAAGGGGTTTTCAGATTTGCTTTTATTTCTCATTACCCTACTCTTCATTTGATTAGTAACAAAACTATTTTCCTCAAATCAAGTCTATTTTGCCTGGGACAGAAATTAGTTCACATCTGTACATCAGTGAATGGTCTCTCCCTGCCCTTATCTCGACCCATAGGCCTTTTGTTGTATTTTCTCTCTCCTTTCCAGTTGAGGAGGTGAGGGGAGTGACAGAGCAGCTTTGGCAGGCATTTGGAGTTCAGCCAGGGTCAACCCACCACAGACGTTTTCACTTTTGTCTTAGGCATTTCTCCTTCAAAGCTGCAGCGTGTTAGTGCTGAATCTCGGTGGAACATCCTTGGAAAGCTCTTTGGAAAGCATTGCCACCAAGTGTCTGTAATTTTGCATGGGATTGTCATGGGGGTTTTTTGCGGAACGATGCAATGGTGTTAATTTTTAGCTTACCCTGTGTAGCATATCTAATCACAAAAGTAGCAGGCATTCTTTGCCACCTTTGCCAGTTAATCCAGTGGTGTGTGTGAAATCAGCAGTTTTGAAGATATGAGGGCGCGGACATCAAATGCAGTATTTCCTCACTGATAAAGCTTTTGGAAAGAATCTTATAGGTGTTGAAATGGCTCGGTTGTGCCAGTTCACAGTAGTGTTTCAAAATGGTTCATTTTCTTTGTGGTCAAAGTGAGGATATGGATGGGATATGTAGTGTTAGGATATGGGTTGCTGTACAGACAGTTTGTCTAATTTACCTGTAGTGAATTTGTGATACGTGGTGGATTTGGTTTAAAAAAAGAAAAGGTTCGTACTTTGAAGCCCGATAATGACAATATAATACAGCTTTCAGTTATATTGTAGCTGTGTTTACCTCAAATTATTTCAAGGCACCGGTGCTAGAGTGGAACATAGTGAAATGTTTGATCTCAAGTCAGAGAAACTAGCTTCTTGTTCTTCTTTCAGTAAAGGTTAAATCCTGTATTGGAAGAACAGTAGTCACAAAAATGCCAGTTGTACTTTATATTGTAATCATCTCAGTGTGACATCTTTTTGAAAAGTGCTTTTTCCTGTGTATTATTTCTTCATCTCCTTGCATCTCAGTGCAGCCCATTGCTGTGCATCCAAATGAAATATACCTTTAAGATATATAATACCAAAAGCCTTTACTCTAAAGTCCAGTGAGACACATTTTTCCCTTTTACTAGTAGATAGTGATAATGTAAGTCTCTAATCTCATTAGTTCGAAAGAACCACCCCATAGCACTTGGGTGCTTTGAAAAAGCAAGAAGTTGAAGAGACATAATTAAGTTTGCGGAAATTGGAAGGAAAGTGTTTCTTTTGAGGTAACAATACACTTACGCTACTTCAGTATTAATGTTCCGGAAGACAGTGGAAGAGTCTTTGACTCTGAAGTTCATTTCCCTGTATCCTGCGTGAGAAAACTTAGTATTTTGCATTAGGATGTTTGGGATACAGCTACAAAATGGCACGTTGATCTTTTTTGCTATTTGCAGTTTGCCTTTCTGTCAATATTCTCTCTGCTGTTCAGCTTCCCACTCTCAGTGAGTGGAGTTGGCAACTGTGGTTTTGTTTGTAGCTGCAGTGTTTATGATTGTTCTCAGGTGTGTGTTGCTACACTTGGCAGCTACAGAATCTATCAGCTCTTCATAGACATGCCTAATAAGTAGCATTATTGTTTTATTCAAGCATTTAAATTTGACTGATGAGTTCATCTATACGTTTTTTGCAGAAGTCTGTTAAATCCATTTATTTGATATAATTGCCTCTGCTTGTGTTAATGCCGTTTTCCAGAAGATTAAGCATATGCTGTAGAATCTAAATTCCAGTTTTTGAAGGAAAAGTGCTGATGATTTCAGTGTTTGATTTAGACAGAAAATTAAGCTTGATAGGGGACAGACAAGAGGTGGTAAGAAAAACAAATGTCAGATCAACTCTTCCTGTATTTGTTATTCACCTGAGCAATTTTACCGTCTGGTTTGTAGGTCCATCCCACGCTTCTGGATGTCACAAGTCTCTTATTCCTTTGTGCTACTCTTAAACGTAAATGTCATCTTAAATTTGTTTCTCAGCCTGTTTTGTTGAAAACACGAAAAAAGGCTAAAAGGTCAATCATATTTATCTTAATCCAAATTATTTTCAGTAATTGTGTTTTCACTCCTCACTGATTCTAATGGGACATAATGTATTATATGTGCCCTAAAATCAATATAAAATATGAAGTACTATTTATAGAATTATGAGTTAAAAAAAGAGAAATGCTCATTATTATTCATGTGATGCTGTATGTATTTTATCAGCTGCACGGTGTAATTTATTGGATATGGAACATTGAATCCCATTGAAATCAATGAAAAATGGATATATGACTATTCACCATGCTCGTTTATTGTAATGTTTTGGTTATTTAGAGCTGCTAAGGGTTTATTACCAAAAGTGTATTTTTGCATGTACTTCAGTTTCTCTTAAAATTTACCAGGTAAATTAGCACTCAGAATGGAATAATTTGCTGTAGCAGCATTTCTGATAGGAATATCATGTCATGTCATGTCCTGTCTTTCCTACTCTTCCTGTTCCTTGTTTTGTCCTGTCACATGCATGTGTTTGATATATATATATATATTTAGAGTGTAACGGTGATGAGGAGGAGGTTGCACATGTGTTAGTGTAGTGTATTATTAGTGTAAATTTGATGTACTCACTTTGTCTTGCTTTGGAGAAGAACTCAGTTGTTCTGCAGGAAGTGAAGCAACCATCTTCAGAAGGCATGGCAGGCAGTGTGAAAACTGTGCGTATGTCATCTAAGAGACTTACGGTAGAAGATGAGCCTTATTAAGAAATGAGAGGAAGGACAATCAGTCATCCTGGGGTTACAGTACCATCACCTTGAATTTAAATAGTTATTGACTGTATACTGCTTTCCAGAAGGACAGATGCTTGTTTAACACCAGGTTACAGAGAACTCTATCGTTACTTGCAAAGTTAGTCTTAAACCTGCTCTTTCTCCTTGGCCTTTTGCAAAGCTTTAACTTGTCACTCTGAAAAACTGTTGGCTTGTAGGTGCTTTAGTTATTCACCTCTTTTTATAGGAATGCATAAGGCATCATATTCTGCCCCCTTGCTCTACCTCCTGTGAGGTGGCTCTCTGAAATATTACAGTGCTTTTCCAAACTACCTCCTCAAATGCATCCTTCAGTAGCACATCCTTTAGAAGTGGTTGTATCTTCTGGAATGTTAATGACTAGTTCTTCCTTAGGGTTATCTTGATTTTCATCCTGAATGTCAGGTAGCCCAATGTGGTGAACACATTAGGCATTCCAGGAATGTAGACAACACTTTCATCTTGTACTTGGTTAGAATTTATTAAATGAAACTGTCTAGCATTGGATTCTGATGTCCTGGAGTCAATACCAAATTCATCAGTGACTTTTATGGGTCATCTTAAGAGATAGTAATAAATACTGAAATATATTCTGTGATAGTTTTCTATTATTTTTTTATTGACAGAAAAAGAATCATTCTTTACTCTGGAACAGGCAATCTCTTGTCTCAAGGAAGCTAGGAGATACATTTGCTTTGGCTTCATTTCCCAAGAACTTCCAGCTATGTAGAATTGAAAGCCACAGTCCTGCTAGCACGTGTATGTGTAAGTTCAGATGTTGAGCTGTTCTAATAGTTTAATCAGTGTTTTAGTTAGTAATATGTGTCACAGATGTCAGAGCTTGTACTGCAGACCTGCAGCTGTAAAACCAAAGGATGCTGTAGTAGAAGCTAAAGGTGTGAGCTGCTTTAGCTTGAGCTGGAACAGACTGCTGTCTACGGTATTTTGACTGGAGAACTATATGAGGAAATACATGTTATATGTGATCATATAATGCATTATTGTAATTTTCACACTGAAAACTATTTTGGTTCCTGCAATATGAGAAAACCTGAAATATGGAGGAACTTGTGTCATGAATCTGAACACACTAGCGCAGGGGTTCTTGGATCAGAAACTTGACTTGTTCATATACCATCTACTCAGAGCTTTTAAGTGAACTGAAGAAACACAAAGTGTATTGCTTGTCTCCCATCCTATACATTCATTAGCATAACCTCTGACTTTTTGAAACCAGAAAATATTTGAAGTTTTATAGTTTTCTTCCCTTTTGGAATAAAACTCTTATGATCGTTTCCCTTTGCCTTTTTCCTTTTCCTTTCTTTCCGTGTTTCAGTTTAAGTTCTCAGCTGGTCTGAGCACAGTCTAGTATCATCCAGTCTTTTGAACGCTTCTGCAATAATAGTCAAATGATTCCTACTGTCCGTATGTGTCCAGACCTAGGACAGTTCCCATTCTTTCCTCTCTTAAGTTAGGTCTTTCACGTTGGGTGTAAGAAAAGTCGTTTTCAATGTTCTTGTGTATTCTCTACAAGATTTCATTGTTGTTACCTCTGGAGAGGTGGTGTGCCCTTCTGCTAAATTAGTTTTTGATGTTTTTAAGTCTCCATACAGAAGTGTGATACAAGGTCTGGTTTTATGCACAGATTTGTGGAGCAGAATATAATCCAAGCACTTTTGTAGTTTCATTACCTTTAGTAGCTCGTTTACTCACTATTGTTTTTGTATTGTAGATTTGGATTGATATTTTCCTCCCTTTAGCTGTAGGTTGAAAGCAGGTTGCAGTAGGTCAGCCCCTGAAGAAGACCTCAGTGCTTATAATCTGGTGGGGTGGGGGGCGAGTACGACAGGACTTGTGCTTGCAGTTCACCATGGAGTTAGTGTGACCTGGCCCCCCTCCCTCAGGTACTGTCTCTCCCATAAGCACCTCTCACTGTCTTATGTGGTTGGCTGGTAGTGGGGTTTGATCACCTTCCTATCTTAACCAGGTTTTGATGTCAGGAAGAAGGCTGATGAATGTTAATTTTTCTGATCCTCTCTGAACACTTGTTACAATTATGAGATGTGTTTGAAGGACCATGAGTTGCATTCCCAGGCACTGAAGAAATTTTCTTTAAAAATTGTCCCTTATCATTATCCATTATATTTCTAATACTCTTTTTGAGACTTTTGACTTTTGCCTACTCTGTAAGTGCAGTTTCCTTCTTTCACGTTACAGTGTAATGCTCCTCATGAAATTTCACATTTTCTTGCCTTTAGCCCTTTCTTCTTTGCTTTCTACTTTCTACTTCCTGCTTGCTTAGTTAATCCTGTTTCATGTTTTGTTTTACTTCTGCCTTTCAATTTTCCCAGACTTCACTGCATCTTTGTGCTAAGTACGTCTTGGAGGCTTATGATACTAATCAGGGCTTATGATGCTTGTTTTGCCTATTACACGTAATAAGGATCAACGCCTCAGCTTGATTCCACCTCAGACTTCCACATCTTGAAACAGGAATTAGGGTTGAACCCCATAACTGTAGCTAATGCTAGACATCATGTCCTTAGTCAAACTGCTGCAGACAGCCTGCCTGCTCAGAAACAGAGGGGATTTGGAGGACCGTTGCCCCTCCATCACCACTGTCAAATTTCCGGATACTCAGAGCTCAGAAAAGTCATGCTTCTCTGGAAAAAATCCAGCCAGGCATCCAGCTGTGCAGAATTTCTCAGTCATATTTTATTCTAGGGTCTACCTTTAAATTGCGTTTCTGTGGGTGCATTTCTTTTGTCATAGAAAACCTTAATCCTTAAAAAAGATAATTCGAATTTAATCATTGAACAAATTTATGGTTAATTACCTCCCCAAACTACACTGTAATAAAAATTTAGTTAAAATTGATGCTGGCACCCAAATCTTTGTATTAGTTACTAAGTAAAGGCTGTATGGTCGGGTATCTGCAGCTGTAAATAGTCTTTGTTACTAGGTAGTAGGTGTTTTTATTGATAGCTTGGTTGTTTGAATACGGTTCTAGATGTGTTCTGACAGCTGTGAACGTTCGTTTTTCCTACATAAGAGTTTGCATGGAGAACAAAACTTGCCTTCTAAAAGCCTGATGATACTGAGTGTCAGCAATATTGCAGGATGTAACAAATGTTGTTTTAGCTATTTATTGGATAAATTGATAGCCTACACCTTTCCGTTTTATTTAATGGGCATTCATAAATAACCTATGGGAGAGAGGTAATCCTTCTGAGCATTGCTATATGCTGTCCTAAAATGAGGCTGTGGTTTGTGGAGGAATTAACGATATTGAGAATACAAAATTACTTCAATATGCAGTGCATTTCCCTGTATTTGAAGATCAAAGAAAGCATGAGCATGAAAACAAATAGGATCTATTTACTTATTTCGCTCTAAGATAAAAAGGAGTCCCAATTGCAATTAAATTTATTTTAATTACTGATTTAATATAAAATAATTTGCATGGTAAGAGTTTTCTTCGGTTGTTTTTATGTGAGTGGAATGGATCTGGAAGTGTTGCATGTGTTTACCAGTGAGCTGTATTATAACAGTAACGAGAGAGTGAGTTTCTTCTGCCATTCTCGCATGCTGTGCTGTATATAAAGGGACGAGCCTTAAAGAAAACAGACGCTGATATCTGTCTTCTTTCTTAGAGAGAACGTGCCAGAAAATGAAAGCATTTTTTAAAAATATATTAAGGATCTTTTTCATTTGAGATGATTAAAAAAAGATTTTCATATTTTGTATTAACATATTTTGGTATCTGAACAACTTTTTTTAAAACTAATTTTTCATTTTAAAAATGAAAAACTGCAATTTAGTGAAACAAGGTAAGCCTAATACTGAAGGAAAAACACTTTTCAGGAAGCGAAAGGGGTTTTTTGGAAAAAAAAATCAAAACAAGTGTTTTAAAAGGTTTTCTGTGAAGAGAATCTGTGTTCAAATTGTGACCATCAGCGTTGTGCTTTTCTTCTAAAGGAATCGGTTAGTAATAGTTATGATGGGCTGCTAGTTTAAGAGCTAAAGATGTGCCATTAAGAACTTGTGTTTATTTTGCCACGTCATTCATTGCCTTTCACAGTGCTGTTATAGGGTTGTGAGTTTGACCATTATATACATAAATATTTACCTACATCTGTAAATTTGTCAGGTCAGGACTCATCTAGCTCCCTCCATGCAGTTCTCCTTCCCCCTCAGTTAGTTAGTGCCTTCACTGTGCAACTTCAGATTCCTAAAAGAAGACAAACCCTGCAAAATCCAAAACTTCCTTTATAGTCTGTAAAATTGTTATGAACAAACATCAAATGCAGTAATTCAAGTTCCACGTTCCAACATCTATGCTGTGTGTTATAGTATGTCAAGGGTTCAGTGAATAATCGGGACAAGTCACATTTCTCTGTAACTAACAAATTTGGTATTTTAAACTGTAGCATACTTGTCAGACTTTATAAATGCTTAATGATGGCAGCATTTAATTATGTGTTCAGATTCCAAAGATTGTGTTTATCATTAATTATTTATTAGGATGAAGATTTTATTCAATTTTTTCATTTTGTATAGAAAATTTTAGGAAAAGGGACTTCAGAATCAGTTTTATTGCCTATTTAATGCCTAACTCACTTTGGCTTTCTGTTGCTTCACTGGCCCTTGGGGAGGCATAACATTCAGTCAAGTAACGCTGCTGTATTGTAGAGCATCGCTGCATTGGCTGTCTGAATACTTCGGGCTATGTCAGGTACGGGATAGAGCAGCATGCTCTATCTATAGAGAGATGATGCTGAGAATCTATCTATCTGTTCAGGGACTCAGCTATTGAGGCACTCTCCCCTCAGCCACTGTTCACATCCAGAGATGTCCACAAGCTTTGGAGAATCTTTATTTAGTGATATTGAAAGATACTAGCAGGAAGAATAGACCATAACTACAGCTACGTTTCAGTGAGGTACTTAAGCATGTGCGTTCATCTCGTACTTCAGAGAGAATAATTAAACATGTAAGCACATGCTTAATTGTTGTGCTAGTGACAGCTCTAGTAATCAGTGATGGACTCCTACTTACCCTAGTCAGATTCCAAAATAGCATCGGCTTCCCCCAGTGCATGTGTTGTCCCAGAATTTTTTTTTCGCCCGATGTACAATGAGCCGATTCACACACAGAGCTGAGACACTTGTTTTATTGCATTTCTGTGCAGAGATGGGTGGTAGGTGGTAACTCCGCAAAGCCAGCGTACCTCCCCTGTAGTACAGGATTTCTTTTATAGACCAAAGAATGCAAAACCACCCTATCTCCAGGATTACTGATACCATTTGCCTACATGATTGGCTAACTAGTCCTTTGCTTCCGTTTAAAGTGGTAGCACATCTACTTTGACCTGTCTCTTTCAACATCAAGCTCAACAAACATCCAGACTGGCTTGTCTTTCTAGACATCAGTGTGTTCAGGAAGTGACAGCCCCTCATGAAGTGATCCCATATCTTTAGGAACATGTGGCTACTTGAATCTGCCCATGGGTGGCTTTTTGATTAGTTACTATCGACATGATGTAATCCTTAAAATTGACATTAGTGCGTTTGAATCCAGAACTGAAGCCCTCAGCAATCAAAAAGGCCTCCTTCTCCCCCCACTTTAAGTTTAATGTGGTGCCTTAATGAGATGAAAATGCATGGATTTTTGTGCATTTTTGGTTGGGATCTGTTTGGAAAAGATCAGAATAAGGGGCAGTATCTGTTGGTTCTACCAGAAAGATCAGTTGTTACGTGGTGTAAATCTGCGTATGCACCACAAATCCTACAAAGTGTAGATTGTAGAACTTTCTTTTTAAGGATGGTTAAATTCTACTGACTACGTTTTGCTACAACATCAAGCTGTGCTGAACTGCCCTCTCTTAGATGCAGTAGTTTGCTGTGAGTGGAATGTACAAATGGACATTGCCAGAGAACTAGAAAGAAGGGAGCACTGAGGCGTTGTTGGTGAGCAGTGTCCCTAGAGAACTGCAGTAGAGAACCTTTTCTGTTACTGTTTATTTTAAGACACAGGTAGGGAACCAAGCCTAAATGTGCCAGAAACTCTACAAGTGTGTAATAAATAGATCAGTTCCCAGACCTGAGGAATCTGAGGGCTAAGTAAGATGGAAGACAGTAGGTAAGGCAAGAAGTTGCAAGGTAAAGCATAAAGTGACCGTCAGGTGACTGTTAAAATGCACTTTCTTCTGAACTATGGGAAGGTTTTGTAAGTACTAGAAGTGTTATAGGTACTGCTTATCTCATATTGGTACAGTTACATAGTAATGTGAATAAATACTGTAACTGTATCAAACGCCAGGAAAAAAGTCAAGAAGGAATTGAAGCTTTACAGGATAAAATAAGTGACTGCATTACCTACAAATTTCTGTGTTTCCTGAGTGCAGCTGTAGTGGAAGGTTCCTACAGTACTGCAAAATATTTTGAAGTCTCTAAACTCCTGCAATCCAAAGTCATCTGTCTGTTAGTGGAAATGAGTTTCTCAAAGTAAGTGTAAGGATATATGACTGTGTGTGTCACTCCTGGTTAGGCTGAATATGCACAGTAAATAAAATAAAACAAAATACTTTACAGTGTTTAAAAATATATTGAATAAGATTAAGATTATTAACTACTTGTTAGGCTGCAGAGGAAGGTTGAAATATTTCATTACAGGACTGCTATCAGAGCATCGTATCTGATGCATGGGAAACATCCGCTCTGGGGATTACCTCATATATCAGGTATATTGTTCAGTTAATGACTGTGTGGCTGTTGCTTTCTCAGAGCAACCATCTTGTGTCCTTGTATTGGTTCTGATCCATTAAAAATACAAAAGGCCACATTTTTCATATTTCTACGTGAGTAAAAGCATCACTGCAGACATACAGTGAAAGTAGGGTATTTTGGAATATGCAGTTAGGTAGTGGCCTCTGAATATTACAGAGTTTTGGCATGATACAGTTAATTTTTAAAGTATATTCTGAGGAAGAAAGCTTAATAATTAGTAAAATTTATTTTGAAAGAAAGATTCTGCCTTAGTTTGGGTGGTTGTTGTGACACTGTGCTCATCAGCTGTGTAACACCGTAAGGTACTTCAGCAGCCGTCAGACTGTAATCTGATGAGCTCTGCTTGGAATAAACCTAAGTTGATGAAACAATCAGTGAGCCTTTGGCACTCTCAGAACTGATTAGAGAAAACCTAGCCAGTCTTTTCTCACGTGACACGTAACACTGCGCTGAGGCCGAATCATTGAGATTTTTCCACCGTGACTGACCATTACTTAATGCTAATAGCTGCTAAGGGCATGATCACCTCATTTAGCGAGATCATATATCCTTTTGAACATGGGAAAACTGTGGCTATGTAGATACTTCAGTATTTGTTGGCAGTTGTGGCATTTTATGTTGGTATTCCAAACATCTGTGGCCGTTTTTCCAGAGATACCACTAGTGCAGTGACTGCTAAAGGCACAGGAGTGCTTGACTCAAATTTATGCATGTTAATTTTCAGACTTTCCATCTAGACTCCATAAAATTAACCTGTGAGCCCCTGAAATATAAGTGAATTTCAAGGTACTGCTTGACAAACTCTACTGACAGCTCCTGTGACACACCTCCACGAAAAGCAGTGACTAGTAGCTGATGTATGACACATACGATACCCTGTTTGAAACACGATATTCCATGCGTTGTGCCTGTAATAAACGCACTTAACATAGTTCAGGGAAACAAGAATGCACTTTTCTGTTGGAGAAGGATTTGTACAAACCAACTGATGTGATTACTCACATGTATCAGATTATGGGATTGCTTCCAAAGTCTGTGGATTTACTTGAAAGTACAGTCAAGGTTTATGACCTTCATATGCGAGCAAGCAAGAATACTACAAAATAAACTAATACATATGTAGCTATGTAGTGTACTACTGAGTGATTTGAACCAAAATCTGCCTAATCATAATTCAGTGAAATTCAGGAATGTCTCTGGCACTCTGCATTAGTAATTATCTCCAGCTAAGATAAAATGAGGGTCAAGGCTGATTCTCACTATTGGAGGTGGAGTGTTGCTTGCTTTATTGAACATGTTAATTTAAAGCTGCATTAGCAGGAGAGGAAAAAACGTGAGGTTCTCCCAAGTGAATTTCATAGCAACGTTTTTTTAAGACTGGTCACAAGTTGGTTTTAGAAGTTAAAGGAGGCTGTTTGCAATTAACTGTGTGTTGGTTGGACAGACACAAGCTGCCCTAAACTGATACTAGCTGACTGTTTCTGGTGTTGAACTTGATATGTCACATTTAGAGCTCTTAAATGGAAAGATCTCATCTCTTATTATGAAATAACGACGGCAGGCTTATAATCTGTAAAATTTTGTAAAATGGTACATATGGGAGGAAGATCGTAGTCTGGTGTCTTATCCTGACATGCCTTAGACTGGTAAAATTATAAATTATGTCACTTGGTTAGTGTGGCATGGTCTAGCCATGCTGTTATGGAATCATTGCACAGAGCGATGGACAATGCCATCTAAATACTTTGCCTGGTACCCATAAAAATAATAAATACTATAAATTCTGTTTGATCTATCTATCCTTTCTCTGATGCATAATTTCAGATCATTAGATCTGAAACTGACATTGCTGTGGACTGGCTACTGCAGCACAAATGGGTGCCGGGACCTTCTTGCCCAACCTTTATGACAGGGCCCTTTTCCCCACACATCTGTTGTCTTCATCTGTGTTCTCCTCAAAACCTGCAGGTATTTTTTGCATGAGCTGCATAACAGCTCTGCTTTTGCTTTGGAGAAGGATGTCAGTGGCTCTACCCACCACTCCTGTGGGCCTGGGAGCCCCATTTCTGCCCATCCTGCAGCCATCAGTCCCTGCCCCAGCAACACCACCACCAGCTCTGTAGGAGTGCCAGGCTCCAGCTATGCCTCATCCGCAGGCTGACATCCTGGCTTGGCCTCAGCACGCCCTCATCCCTGCAGAGGTACCTGACGCCCAGGGCTGGGGCTGCCCCTGCGCTGGCCTGCTCCCTGGCTGGGACAGTGAGGCTCTGCATGGCCAGCTCCCTGGGGAGCCCCCACTGCTCCTGCTCCCCGGGGAGCTGCTGGATCTCACTGGCACACAGACACCGTGATAGTGTGGTACCATCAGCACCTGGTAGCTTTAGTATAATTCAGTATTTTACGGATTTGGAACCCTGATCTTACAATGATAGCAGCATATGAGTCGTCGCGGTAGGGAGGGATCAGGCTGCACAGAACAATATCGGTGTTTGACACAGTTTGAAAAATACTGAAAATTTTAATATGAGATTATTTTCTTCATCGGGGAGGGTGTTGCAAACCTCAAGCTGATGGGTTGTGTGACTAACCCAATTTCTTTCCAGTGTGAGTACATTAACTGTGATAATACCCTGAGAAATCCAGAGGTCCAGTTTTTCAAAAGCAGTTTGATGAAAATTCTCATTCATTTCAAACAGATTTAAGTGTCTATGCATTTTAAAGATCTAGGCCAAAATATTTTAAAATCCACAACATTAAATTGGAATAATGGAAATTAACATCTTTTGGCTGTGACTCAGTCTTAGGTGAATGTATTTGTTAGCTGATTATCACTACTGTGATTCTCACCTAATTCTTTAAACCAGTATTTGTTTAGAAGTTGCTTACAATTAATCAATTTTTCATAATGGCCCCTGTAAATTCAAACATAAAAATAAATTATCTGTTGTTTATATTCCTTTCCTCTAGCTCAAGAGGAATGCTTTAGAGCATGAATCAAAACTATTCATAAAGCTGAGTTTGTTTCAGGGCTATTTATTTCCTCCCGAGCCCTCTCACAAAGTAGCTGTAGTAGAATTATGGATATGGTGATCTTTTTGCAAATTACTTGTACAGTTGCCCCAGGAGGGCAGCTTGATACTGGACAGTGGTTTAGTAGATGTTGGGTGCAAGTTAGGATCGCGGGAGGCATTGCCTAAGAATGCAGCTGGAGATAGCAGTGGTCAATGCGAGGGACAACACAAAGGTTAACATAGCTTCCACACTTTGTAGAGTTGTTGAGTAAATCCAAGAAAAGTAAGACAGTACGTGTGTTCCTCCTAGCACATCACAGACTGTCGGGAAGCACAGTGTTTGAGCTAGAGACAAAAAACCTGCGTGGATGTTGGTGTCACAGGAAAATGTCTCAAATGTGTTGGTGTCCAGAATATATCTGGCCACAGTAGAGGAAGGTGTAGTGGTTTTATGTGAAAAATGGTTTTGGCTGTATTCATGAGTTACTTTTCTGGATAGCAGGTGAGATGGTTCTGTCAGTGTGAGACATTTCGGATTTACTGGTAGATATTCCTATCTGAGCACCTGTCCTGCAGAGGTCTGTTGCTTTGTTTCTCAGACAGTTTTACCTTGTAAACATTTCTGTTCTTATCAGCCCTGTCAGGAAGCAGACAGTTTGCTGTTCTGTCTATACATTAAATTGTATTCTGAAAATGGAAATATTGAATAAATATTCCAAGCAGCACAGTGATACAAAGTGGCAAAAATAATAAAAATGCTAGGCTCAGACTTGCAAAGTATTAACTCCACTGAAAGCACCTTGTAACTTTCCATCTTCTATAACTGCACAATGCAGAGATCTATTAGTGGAAAGTCTGTATGTGCAAACCCTGAGGAGGGCATCAGTGAGAAGCAGTTTCCTTTGTGTTTATAATAGTGTGCCTTTGATGTACAAACAAAAGATAACTGCGTTTTTATGCTTTTTTAAATCAAGAGCCCCGTTTCCCCATTTCTGTTAAAATGTGCCCTCTTTTGTTGGGACTGGTCTACATCCAGGTTTTATCCTATTATGTTCACATCCCTAGAGGAAACAGTTGTCTTCTGCCATGGGCGTAGATGTACAGTGTCAAGATACCGTATCCCAGAAATGCCTTTTTATTCTTGTTTTCCAAGACTAGCTTATCACGGAATGAACACCTTTATAACTCGTAAGTCTGCATCCACATTAAAACAAGTATGCCACTTTAATTATACTCTTATAATTAAAATGATACGACTTCTGCATGTGCAGTGTATTTCAGTGAACACAGTGTTTCTGAAATATTTTTGAAGATATCCATCTTATTCCTAGCATGTTTGTGTATAATCCTACCTCTCACTACCAGTAGCCTGTTACATGTATTGAAGTCCCTGATGGTGCATTGTATCCTCAAGTCGTTTAGTCCTCCTCTGCTCATAACGATACCACTGACCCCTCTGAGGCAATTCCTTGGAAGGAGATAACAGTTTTTCCCCTGTCCTTGACCAGTGGGCTGACTGTTGTGTTCAGCTCTCCTGAGGACAGTATTCTGTTTCCCTCAGGAATGCGAAAAAGAAATTTCCCCAGATAACAGCCAAAAAACCCAATTAAGCTTAGATTAAAGAAAAGGAGGATTTATTGGTGTTTTATGGAATAGAGAGAAAGGGAAGATAAAAGATAGGAGATATTAAATTGCCTGAAGTGGAGAAACAGACTGTCCAGTTGCTACCATTACTCTTCAGTTTACAGAATATTTGGTGGATTTTTAGGTGTTTTTAACCATGTAACAGTAAAACATTGTCTGTGCCACAGCCCAAAGCCATGTCTGTCTTTTTCTGTCAGAGCGGGAAAGACTGTGACATGCTGTCTTTGAGTCACTGTGTGTGGCTGGAAAATCCCCTCAGTGGCTTGTCTCTGAATTTGGTGTGAAGGTGTCAGTAGTCACAAAACATGTTTATTTTCCTAGTGGGATACTAAAGTACTCGCAAACTGGGCCAAGCACAAGGTTTTTATTTCCTCATTCCTAGTACCTTGTATTTTAGCACTTTTCTTTAACACCTTTTGTGCAATGTATTTCACATCTCATTGTTATCTTCCAGAGTATCCATTGTCTTCTCATCACCTATTTAAATGGGACAGGAGGTACTTCCTAGCATGAAATACAAAGAAATACAAGAAAACAAATTATTTGCATATCTCTCTTTGTGTGGATTGTCAAGTTTCTTGGCCAGCTGAATAAACAGCTTCTTGCATGCATTTAAATTACTGCACTTTTGTATTGCTAATGAGACTAAGCAACAGTTTCTTGGAGGCAATCTTAATTTGGCGATTTCATTCACATTTTTATACAGGTGCAGTGTTCCAGCTATGTAATTAATGGTGTCATCCCAGCTTTAGAGGTGGCTAGAGAATTAAAAATCAGCAGGACAAATACATTAGGTGTAATTCAAATTGTGAAGCCATGTTATAACTTAAAATATTTTCATACTGCAGAGTCCCAAACTTCTTTACGAATCATGTGCAGATTATACACCGTTCTGTCCTCAGAAGGCAGCAGCCATGTGACCAGTATCTGACTTGGGAAGGTTTTGTCATGACCAGAACATGACTCTCGTGAATAAGACATGCCATCTTCATTACTGGGAGCAGGCAGGACTTTAGGGCTTTTGTGGCCTCATTAGGAGAGTTTCCTCATGGCAAACGGAGTGAGCCATGCAGGGTGAAGTGTTGAGCTTACTGGTGCTATTAATGTAGCCAGACTCCTACCAAAACCAACGTTTGCATGTACAATTGTGTATTGTGAAGTTTCAGCGGCTTTCAGAATGCTCTACAGGCAACGCTGCGCTCTGATGGGCAGCTGCAAAAGCAGTGTGATAAACTGCAGCAGGATGGTATTTGTAAATACCATCTTTTGGTATTCTGTCTTTTGTAGTTAGGCAGAGGAAACTTGCTTAGAAATAATTTCATGGTACTATTAAAACTAGCCTTCAGCTTTTTGGCCAAGTTACTTCAAAGAGGAGCTATTGCACCAGAGGAGCAACCAGAGATATTCCAGGGTCAAAACAGCATTAGGGAAGGTCAGAGGGATGCATTTACAAGTCAAGAAGACATTGAAGGGGATCTAATTATAGGCTTAATCGCTGTAGGTAATGACAATTCAAGCTACTATATTTAACATAGTCTGGATAGTATAACTGAGGTCATTCACCAAATGAATCAACAAATCCAAAGCAGATTTTCAAGAACCGTTGAGAAAGGACTGGGAAGTCTTAGGCCCACCAAAGCCAAGCAGACTTTTATCAGTGAGTTTTCCAGCCGAGCCCGGATTTCACCCTTTGCGTAGAAAGGACTGTGGCTTTGTTTCAGAAACATCTTCAATGCAATTTCTCTTAAATTTTTAGTAACGTATATGCTTATCATTTTGCTGGAGCAGTGCCAGTGGTGTACTGTGGGTTGTAGAGATGAAGGTCGAGCCACAGTGCTATGGCCCCATTGCCAAATCCATCACTGGCTTGTGTGGTGCCTTTGGCTGAGACACGTGTGGATGTTTATGATTATTTGCTCCTGAGTCTCTCCACATCTCAACTACCTATCTTCATAAAAACTTAAACATCCATGATGAATAGTGATTCGATGTTTTCAAGGAGGAGTCAAACAAGGGCCAGTGAGGGTTGATTTAGGTGGGTGAAGCTGTGTTCTCTGTATTCCTACTTGTCCATATTTGTAGTTCACAAAAGCAGAAACAATGTGGTATTAATCCATGGTCTATAAAGTGAAATCACATTTTTAGTCTTGCATTTCAATCAGCCTCATTTTTATGAACTTTGCAGTTGTGTTTCACTTGGGATGTATTTGGCTGCTTGACAAAGTGACTGGAGATTTATAATTCCTTATTAGTAACTCAGGGCTCTAAAGGGAATAACAGAGTACTTATTTACTTTTCTAGGTCAGGCTCATGATGTAGGAGTTTAATGAACTTCGGCTAAACAGGAATTGAAGCAGAATTAAAATCTCAGAGTCCATCTGTCCAATAAAGCTATTCATCTTATTTTCTATAGGCTAGATATTTTTTCCTTGTGCAGGGCTGTTTAGGCTGCACTTTCTAAGTAATCAGCCAAGAATATGAGGCTCTCATATAGAACCTGGTATTAAGTCAATGCACTAATGTGATTGTGCTCTGAAATTACATTGTGTCAGATAACTGTATTTATGTGTCAGTGTTCAGGGCAGTAAGATCCCAGTTCAAGTGTGCTGAAAAGGAGTTTGTGATTCATGTTTGCAGCTGAGCTATTGCTGCAGTTTTGATGCCTCTCAGATACTGTTTGAATCAATAAGGTGAGCGCTTCTCTGTCAAGAGCACATTCAAATCTGTGTTCAGGAAAAACAGTGGAGTATCTGTGCTCCCCTGTACATGTGAAGGCAATAGGGTTTCATATTCTCACAGGAAATATACGCTGGTATTTACTTGAAATTACAAGATTAGTGATGGAGATAAAGACGTGTGGAAGAAACACAAAAACATGCTACATCACCACAGCATGCTTTGCACTGGACTTGTAGTGCAAGAAATAACTTCTCGTCTTTATTGAAAAGAAGAGTTTGTATTACATTCAGAAATGTCTGTGGATCAAATATGTAAACCACCGTCATATATATTTGAAGATCCTAAGTATTTCAGTAGATACCGTTTAAGGCTTGGAGGTATAATGGTGTATGCACATAGAAGGCCAAATCTCCTTGGTTTATGCAGTATTAGTAAATATAAGTCATGAAGATATGTTTAAGACAGTATACATTTATTGGGGAAAAAGGCACAAACCAAGAGATAATAGAAAACAGTGAGTGAGGGGTTATATCTGAAATATCCTATCTTCATGCTTATTCATGACTCTCAAGAAACACCTTCCTTCATGCTGTCCTAAATGCTGATCTTGAAATAAGTTCCTGTGCCATTTTCTCAAAAATAGGAGATTAAGGTCACCTTGCCAAAAGCCATCTAATCCTCAATTAAACAAGAAAATCATCTGCTTTGCCCTCAACAGTAGCTTGGTGGTTAGACTGCTTATCTAGAATGCAGAGGGCAAAACCTTCATGTCTTCCTTGGTCAGAGGTGATTTACAATTTTTTCTCTAAGGATACAACCCTAATCTCTAAACTACAAACCCATGTGACAGTCAGAGCACTCTGTACGTCTTTTTGTAGCTGTGCCTCTAGGCGCAGGGAACTGAGCAAGCACCTCTTCCTGCGTATTATCCAATGACCATTTTACATAGATGTCATGAAAGCCCTCAGAGCATCGACTAACTTCTTGAGCCTTCAGGCAAGCATGTTGTACAGTCTTTGTTCACCATGTCTTCTCATTATTCACGTTAGATTTTATTTTTCTTTGATTGTTGCACGTTAAGTGATGGAAAGGAGTATTGAACTTTGAAGTCTTTTTCTGCCTTACTCCTTATCAACCAAGTTGCCAGCTGGCAGGAGTGTGTAATCTTACTAACTCTCCGTGATACAGGAAAGACTCCCAAGTGCTAAGAGATACATGGGAGAATACCCAAATGGCCTTTTTATTAAACAAATCTGATGTGGAAGTGGGGGAGGAGTGATTTTGTATTTGCTTTTCTGGTTTTGAACAGAGAATACTTGGCTTAAGAGCAATAAACTAACACTATTCTTGCTTGTAAAAGCACTTAAGAAGCAAGACTGCAAATAGTAAGATGAAGTTCCTGTTTAATAGTAATCGAGCAAGGCTGTGCCCGTGTGACAGCTAAGCAGAGAAGTGAAGCATTACTGATCAATCTGATTCTGTAGTTGGTCAGTGGGAGGACCAGGTGTAGTTGTTTGTTTGCCAAAAAGAAAGGCTAAAGAAATAGCAATCTCTGGAGTTTTTGAGGGGAATGCCTTATTGAAATGGCAGTGGAGGTTCTTGGTTTCTGCATGATGTGGATGTTGGGAATAACTTTGTCTCTGCTACTGTTGACGGTGAAGGGACAAAGTCAGATTCCAGACCTATGGTAAGGAGTCCTGCAGGAGTTGAGAGAGGAGAAAAGGTGTGATCATGAACTGGCACAGTTGTTTTGGAAGAGTCTGTAATGTAGAAGCATTTGTACCCGTAAGTCTGATAGCATTTGTCTTGATTGTGAGGGGGTGATGCAACTTGGCCAGTACAAAGCACTTCTTTACCATATAGCTGTATCTCTGCTAGGACTGCTTTTTTGGCATAATGTATTTGTTTTGCTATAACAATAACGTGCCTCTAGAATAAAAATGACCTAAGGATGGGAAGGCTGAACACAGTGGAATAGTGTGTCCCTCTTTGGGAGGGGTTAGCAGAGACAATGTAATAATAGCATTCCTATCCTATCCACTGATAGGGATTTTTTTCACTAAGATATATGAACTACCTTGAAAACTGGGTCAGCTTAAAAGCTGTCACAAATGCTCATCACCAAGCGTATATTGCTGCATACCTGTCACACTCGGCAGCTGGAACGAATTCTGTGAAGAGACTGAGGTAAAAGGTGAAGCGCAGCAGGATTATTGGCTATGAACAAATTACACTTCTGCAGTTTGTCTGGTACAAAACAAAGGAAATGGGGCAAAATTATTCTTAATACTGATAAACAAATAGTATTTGTCTTTTGTTTTTAAACTGATATTTTTTATTAGTCAAATTTATTTGCATACATTTGGTAAATGCAGTATTATTCCCATGGTAGTTTATTCTTGCTGCTTGAGAGACTGAATTTGTTGACATATTTAGACATGGAAATTTACAGGGAATTGCTTGAAACCCTTTAGGGGTTGAAAGTTCTTTAAATGGAGTTAGTTTCAGTGTAATAATGGGATTGCTGGTGATAAATTACCATACAATGTATTTACTGCTAACCAAGAGCGAGCTTCTTAGAAGATGCTCTTTCTTTTTTTAGTAAAATGAAGTTACATGGTTGAAAACGATAGTGTCCTCTCATAGCATATCTTTGCTCCAACAACTCCTGATGATCATAGTTCACTGTAGAAGATTTGTGCTGAAGAGCAGCAACATCTCATCTTAGTTGAACTCTCCAGTCATGCTTGGTAAATAACAGCTTGTATGATTGATGTGCCCCTGTGCTGCATGCAAGGAGGTAACTTGCCAGCCTGGAGAGAGCCAACATCGGGGCTCAGGCCCGTGCTTTTCCTCACCGTGTGAACACAAGCTGAAAGCGTCCTCTGAGAGAGATTGTAAGCTTTCCTGTGCGGTTGAGAAAATGGTAGGGAGCAGTAATTAAGAGTTCAGGTTAGTTCTGCAGCTAAAGCTTGCCCTAGGAGTAAGTGATTCTCATCTGCATCTCCATCCTTCAGTCCTTGGCTTTTTCACTGACAATGCCTTCAGGATGCCAGAGGGCAGTGGTGGCTTTGTGATGCAAATCAGTCCTGCCAAATCTTACTACTAAGAAGGTGACTCATTCATTCGGGATCAGTTTGTAAGGCAACTTGTAACATCTCTCTTATTTGGCATGAAGGATTTTGCCAAGCATTTCAAAAAGACAGTTACAATCTCACTCAAAATCTAAAGAAAAAAAATCCTTTAATTCATATTATTACTCACAATTCTATGTGAGTGCCAGGAGCCGGACAGAAAGGTTGAAATGCAACAAATTTGTTCTCCCAGGGTGAGCAGAAATTTTGCCTGCAAGAGAGTGTTGGAAGAGTTGCTGGGTTTTTCTTGGGAGGAAGGCAAGAGCAGAGAGGACAAGAGCGGTCCAAATGAACTTACTGTTTTTAGCAGGACATATGGCAGGTTACTCTTTAGTGGTTTGTACTTCAGAAGAAGTGGAGGGAAAGCAGCACAATAGCCTTTTCCTAAATTAGAAGAGTAAAGCAAATAGAGGCTCCAGTGCATCTGTTTGAGAGGGAGGGAGTAGGACCAGACTCGCTGAAGCATTTGTGGCATATCCTGGACTACAGGGATGGAGCCAGCAGCGTGGTGGCCCAGCAGACAGGAGTTGCTGTGATGCTGAAGGCGTGTTACCATGCAGAAGCTTCACGTGTACAGGAAATTCTCAGGTTTTGCTGCAGAACTGATTTAGCTGGGGGGATATATTAAACTGAGGCAGGGGAAATGCTGCACTTAGTTAGCTGGAGGCAGAGCACCTGAAGCACTGTTCTCCAAACCCCTGGTGGGAATCCTGACACTAACAGGGTTCAAGAGGAGGATGTCATGCAACCCTTCCCAGTTAGGACTACTCAAAACTTGTGTTTAGAGAGTAGGTGCAGATTCAGCAGCAGTGTCTCAGTTGTGGTAACTACAGAAGTCTGAAGTGAGCATATATGACTATTCTTCACACATTCCTTAGGTATCATAGCTCTGGACAATCCAGGTCAAACAATTAGAAATTGCATCTAACTAATATGTTGGTTTAAAAATTGTAAGCTATAAATACTAATACTATATTTGGAATTTATTTTTTCCTTTGCTTTTGAAGTTTCATTGTGTACTTAACATTACACTTCCCAGAAACTTGTTCTCTTCTAATCCCGTCACTCTAGGAGCTGAAGATTTAAGAAAAACGTGCAATATTATGAAATATATAATAAAATTAACAATTAGCAATATAGTAGGAAGAGTAAACAGATCATCAACTAAAACTACTACGTGCAGTAATTCATCCGTCTCGGTGATGTCTCTAGTCAAGAAAAAGTCTCATGTGGTTGCTAAAGAGAGGCTGACTACTAAGGACCAGAAATGCTGTTAATTTGCAGGTTTAAGTCAAAAGCAACTGTCACTATATTCTCGAGTGAAAAAAACCCCACAAGAATATAGACCCTGAACTTGTAAATACATTGAAGTTACCAAAATACGCTTTATTAATAAAGTAACAGGTATATGCTTTTAACAAGTGACAGACACGTACAGAAAATGCAGTTTATAAACTGTCCATAGGCTGCAGTTTGTCCCTATGAAGTCTTTGGTCACCCTATGCTAATAGCAAATGCAAAAGAAATAGAAAAAGGATTGAAATCTATAGCATGCCCAGCTGATTTCTATAACATCCTAAAATTCACATTCACATCTTCAATTTTTGATGTGCTCTCTTCATCCTTCAAAACTAATTTCAAGGATGTTTCAATGCATTCTTAATTTACCATATGTGCTTCATTTCTGCTGTATCACTGCAATGGCATATATGTGGCATAGAGATTTTAGCCTAGAAAATAAAGATATATCAGGGAGTGAGCAACCATGAAAGAAAAGAAAAAACACTGACAAAATAGCGAGTAGAGAAGCTTGGTGCAAAGGAAACAGCCTGGATTTGAGAGAGAATTCAGTGATGCCAGCCTGCCTTTGAAAGCTTGCTGAAGTGTGTTAGACAGTTGGGGATAGAGTTGTAAGGGGGAAATTTAATCTTCTTAGAAAATACCAAAATTTATCTGATGCTGGATAAAGGGGAACCTCTTGTGAAGCTGTATGGCTGATTTTCACAGGAAATGTTTAATTCTTTCAGATATTGCAAGACTGCATGTACCGCTTTAGTAAATAGAAATTGCTGCCTGTGGAAATCCATTTAGTAAGTGTTATTTTGGAGGGTGGTGGAATCTTACACAGTACTGAGGCTTCTTTCTACCGTACCTGCTAAACAACTACAAGTTTTCCTTCATTCACTAAGCTTTAGCTGAATTAAAACCCCTACCAATGCTTAATAAAATAATCTGATAAGAAGAGGCATGGTATTAAGGTGAATGGTTAATATGTGAAAAATTATTCAAGACAGAAATATTCTTCCTGCAGTTCTGTTAATTTTATCAGTGCATATATAGTGCACAATTATGGTGTATATATGAGTGACGTACACCCACGTGCAGTAAACTGCATGATACCTACCAAATCTTAAGACTGTAAATAATTTACATTTATTGCCAAGCAGAATCAGAATTTTCCAATCTCAGAGGAAAATAAAGTCTTGTCAGTCCATCATGCCTAGTAACCATTTCCACAAATACGAAAGTCTAGACATCCTACCCCTTGGATGAGCTAAGCTGATTGATTCCTGGAGCCAGTTTGCTGAAGATGCAGCTGTCTTTCTCAAACTTGATGTAGCATTTGCTGTGGGTAAGAAGAACAAAGGCAATGCTAGTACTTGTTTGTGCTTTGGGCTAATCTGGAAGGAGTAGAAGATTTTGCTTCATGTTTTATATACCCCCTGCTACTAGTCTTGCTCACAGGGAGAAGGAAGGCATTTTTCCACTGTGATACTCAGAGTGCTTAATTAATACTCACCAGAGCTAAGCCCTGTAGAAAACCACAGAGAAGGTTTTTTGTTCTTGAAAAGAAAAGCGAGGCTGATCGACTGCTAAGACCCAAACTTAGGTAATGGGTAACACAGGAAATATGCAGTTATTTCTCATGGAGATGGTGTGTAAACGTTGTGTCTGTCTGTAGGCTCGAGTTGGTCTTTCCAGTCCTTTACTCAGGAGGGACAAACACGTTGTAAAATATTGTGAGATAACGTTGGGCAACTGGTCTTCAAATAGGATTAAAAGGCATTGTTCAGAATGTACAAGAGAAAGCTGTTTCAATGTGTAAAATATACAGAACTAGATTGCTTCAGTCTGTATCCATCCGCAAATAGTAAATATACATGTAGTGCACATTTCCACAGGAAGAGTTTGCACGCTGCACAGAGCTTGCGTAGCCAATACTTCAAAGCAAATACTGCTGAAGGAATTCAGGGTGGCGATCAGTCCGACTTGAGTCGCTTCCCTAATTTGAAAATGCCGTTGACAGAGAGTTGCCGGAGAAAGCTGGTTTGACATAAGAAGATGAGCATTGAACTTGAAATTATAGTTTGTCTGGGGTACAAGTGCTGCCTCTGAAATGCAGATTTCCTCTCTTAAGAAACATTCACTTCAAAGTGTTATGCAAACTACTGCACTACAGCAGCAGCCATAGAAATACACTGCAGCATGTCCCAGCGACTACACACACCTGGTGCGCAGGGACCGAAAAACCGACCAGCCAGCAGGCACTAGGATGACTCTGATACGGCATTTTCTGCTAATTGAAAAATAAATACCTAGGACGGGGTTGGTGTAACGAGCAAAGGAAGCCTTTTGTGCACACCGAGCTAGGGCATTGTGATTTTAACCTGCTGTCAGCCCAGGAAGAAAGATGTATGTTTGCTTTGGATTATCTGATGTGCCACTACCTGGCAAACCAGGAGCGTCTTCCATTTATGCACACTCGAGTGAGCACTAAGCAGGACGCGTCTTTATTAGCTCTGTGAAAGAACTTTCCTACTCTTGTGACAGCAAACCTAGGATTTATTTCAGCGTAGTATGGGAAGAAATTAGTCATCCATGCCATGGAGTAGGATGCTGTATCTTTCACATGGTTTCTCTGTTTCTGCCTTGTAAGCCACTAGCACTTCCCTGCATTTTAGATGATGCATTTGCATTTTCAGTTTGTACGTTTCCCTTTCTGTTTTTGATCTTCACTGGCAGATAAGAGGGGAGTAGATCAGAGAGCTAAGGGGAAAGGTGCTGAATGCACCCAAAGCCGCAGAACAGCTGGGGGAGAAGTGGTGTCATTAGACACCGCTATGGCATCTGGATACTTGGGAACTAGATCCATGTGTGTGAACTAAACATAGAAATGCCAAGGTACTTATAAAAGGCCCAATTTACAAGTCACGTGTCATTTTTGCACTGAATAACTGATCTGTATTTGCAGTTAACACCATTTGTGTCTGAGATAGAGAAGTAAATGTAGTGTCCCTGTTCGCTAGCAGTTCAGACTTGGGACTGTAATGTAAAGTAGAATGTCAGGCAGTGCCTTGCCTAGTCTAATTTATGGCTTCGGAACAGCTTGTTACACACCCGCTGTGGGACTGGGTGATGGGAGTAAAGAAACCCCCACCTTTTCATGCGCCCGAACAGCAGATTGCCTGGTCTGCAGAGCTCTGCTGCATCAAAAGTAGATTAAATCTTTATCTAAGGATCACAGGATGGTGATGGTGCTCTTAAACAGTAGATGCTATTAAAATGTCACCATCGCTGTCAGTCAGCACCTAGTACCTGAGTTAGGGCTGTTTCCCCTGATACTGAGAATGGAAAATAGACAGGTTGCTACTGAAAGTGAACTGTTGTAAATGAGGAGCACAGATCTAATCCTTTCTGATACGGCTTATTATCCATCTGTAAGATTAAAAATGTATGTTTTATTACTTCAGGGGTTGCACTGACCTCCAGATGTCATGCTTCTGGATTTTTCTACTGCTTATATACATTATGTTTTTATTCCATATTTTGTCAATATCAAGGCTCAGTCATATATATGAAAGAATATGTGAAGCTACAGAGAACATGGTAATTGTCCATTTTATGAAAACTTAAGGGCTTTGTCTTGTGACCATTGTGCAAAATGGCAGATATTGATATCTTAAGTAATTAGTCAATCACAGATTTGCCTAGTCAGTCAATGGGAACGATGTAGAATGGACTAGAATTGATCGCACTTCATTTCCCATCAATTGGCAGAGCAAATGGTCGTTCAGATGATAAGTTAGGATCATTGCCAATCATTTTTGGGCTCATACCTTCTGTTTTTTCTTTCAAACAAGCACCCCCAGACTATTTGATGGAAGTCAATGTCCTCTGTCATTGGTGAGTAAAACAATGCAGAGTTTTTGTAGCCTCTGAGGGACTGAGACTATTTCTAGCTCCGTAATTGATGCCACTGCATAGTCCTATAACCACCTAACCTTATTGAATTGTTCCCATGTGAAGATTTGATTTCAAATTTAGTAATCATTATACATCATTTATTTTCATATAGATTACAGGGTCGACTGTAAAGTGACAGAATTTCACCCCAGAGCTCTTTGAATGTTTGGCTCTTCACTTTTACTTTTTTTGGATATGCTTGTGACACTTCCAATTTCAGTGATTTACTAGCAATTAGTAGGCTTCCATGACAGATTTATTGTAGTCTTCCAAAGAGTGATGAATAAGGTATGTGGCTACAAAGAAGTGGTTCCCTAGGACTTTTATTTAATACGGGAACACAGATTTAGATCCCATGAAGAGCTTTGGTGTGTAAAGCAGGACTTAACCCAATTAAACTCCACTCCTAAACATAAATGTAAAATTGCAGTTAAAAAAAATCTTTGGTTAGCTGCTGCCTAACCCTGAAAGCACATAAACCAACTCCCCATTTGAATTTCAAGCGAGCTGGATGCCTACACTTTTTCTGCATCTGCCAAAATCTTCGCCTGATTCCTGTGTAAGGCTACTCAGGAGCTGGAAATCAGAATTCCCTTCTCCCAAATGCTCTGCCTGGTTCTGCAGACCCACCTACACTGATGCAGCCAGACATGCCCCTAGAAAGGTAGCTGGAAGGGATGGGGCCATTGCCCACGGGAGCTGTTTCTCCATACCTCTGTTGGCTAGAGAGTAGTTCATACTTGGTGTGAGGTTTCTGCATGCATTTCAGTTTCTGGGGTTGTCTTGTTTTGTTCCTGTCAAAAAGGTAATGTTCTCTGTAGCTTTTGGGATAGCGATTGATTCCTTTGGAAATGGTGAATATTCAAAAACAATCTAGTTGAGACAGGACCAAATGTTTTTGCATTAACAAACTTTTTTTTTTTGAAAAAACATTGATCTGTTCTTTTTATTTGCTTACCCAGATGTCTGTTGCTCAGTACTGATAAGAAAAAAAAAAAAAATCTCATTTCTGATGTGAAACCATCCACATGCTAAACAAATACATACTGAACCAAAATAAACTATTTTAATAACTTACTTTTTTAATTAAATGCAAATGTAGCATCCATTGCAGTCTGTTAAAGCAAACAAAGCCCCCAGCACATTTAGCATGTTAAAAAGATTTTTGCTGTGTTAACAGTGTTATACAATAATTAAAAAGGAATCCAGCAAAGCCTTCAGAACCTGTCCCCTTCTATAGAATGTAATTAATTTTCCTTTAATTATAACAGGGCTGTAGTGTGGTTATTATTTTTGAGGGGTAGAAATCCTGCACTGTTGCTGGTTTTTTGTTTTGGGAAGGAGAACACGTGACAGAAAGGGAGAGGTTTGAAGGACACTCCAGCTGTAATTAAATGCTGACATATCAGTGTTTGGCTGCTCATTTCTTCAAATGTGGGTTTCCAGGATGGAGGCTCCTCCCAGCTGTACTGTGCTAACAGGACCGGTGGTTTCTCCTGGGAGGACGCATTGTTTTCTCCTCAGATGTAAAAGTATGGGAAATAGGCAGGGCCGACACGATGCAGGCACTGCCCTGCTCAAGGTGAAATACCCGCTCTGTTTCCACCCTTTGTTAGGATGTCAGGGTGCCAGCTGTCCTCAAGGGCTCTCCCTTGGAGCAGTTTGGACACTCACCCGGCAGGTCGAGTCAGGATTACGCTCTCGTGCCATCTCCTGGCAGATTGTCACCCACACTGTCTCTGTCCCTTCTGCTCTGCCCTGTCCTCCGGAGGTGTCATTGTCACAGCATGCCAGCCCTGTGGGATCAGCGGGAAAGCCAGTGGTGCTGCAGGTGGCCTTGTGTGGGCACGGTGGGGGATTGCAGAGGACGGCACAGGTCCAGGACACTCCGCAGAGCCCTGCTGTGCTCGCCAGGTGTTGCACCTGTGCAGGGTGTGTGCAGGGTGTGTAAGGTGGACACAAGTGCTGGGCTCTGAGGATGTGCCGAGTGCAAAACATCAGGCGGCTCCCGAGAGCCACCTGATACGTGTGGGCACGTAGGCAGCTGAAAGGCTGGTGTCACCTCACCCTGCCAGTGAGGCAGTGGAGTTTGGGCAGCTTGCAGGCGGTCTTCTGCCGCATTACGCTGTAGGGTGAAGCACCCAAGGGCCATGCAGTGAAGACAAGATGAACTACTTGGTCACATTTTTAAATTTCTTTGCTGAGAGTTGAAATCGTGGCTCTAGAGAGGTCTAGGTTTGTCAAAAATGCTGTTGTGGTGGGTGGGCATTATTTGGGGCATTAAAGCAGGCAAGATGACCTACCTGTCCAGTGCTGGAAAACTACTTTAGAATATGCAGGCTCAAGAAACTGTTTGACAGAAGTTCACTGACATGAAACAATGGGTTGCTGCAACCAGGCATGGTACGGAGACCTGAAAAGCAAGCACTGGTTACAGGCTTTAAAATACCCTGCTGACAGGTGTCAGTTAAATGTCAAGTCATTCAGTAATCGTGATTTGAAACAATGAAAGATGAAGAAATATTTTGAAAAACCTCTGCAGCCTAGCACTTCTTGGTCATGCTGCTGTGTTCTCCTTTTCATTCTTCCATGACCATTACCACCATCACCCCTTTTATTGTAGCATTTGGGGCTGAATTTTGTGCATATTCAGTGTCACTAAAGCAAGCAATGCCATCCACCTACCTTTTTTTTCCCCGGTCTTGTTTTTACTCTCTTTGCTGCCTCTTCTCATTGTGAAATGGATCAAAGGAGTGATCCAGTGAAATATACGCCCTCCCCCAACCCAGGAAAAAGAGTGCGGGAACTGTTCAATCTCATTACCCAGTAAAATGCACTTCAAATGGCACACGCATCACATTCAAGGAGTACAATTTAGGACTAGTAATGCAAAATAAAAGCAGATAAAATGTATAAAACACCCACAAATCCCTTAGGACTCTGGTACTTTGCATTTCTCTTTGCAGGAAGGTTTCGTCTCTGCTGCTGCTCACTAAAAGATGATTCCTGTTTTCCTGAGTTCCGTGGTATCTGTTCTTAAACCTACTTCTTGCCTCTTCTCTGTGGCACACCCTTCTGCGCTTCAAATTCCTTGACCAAATGCATTGGATAGCTGTGGATTTAAGTTTGAACATTTCCCTAGTTATAGATACGCTACATCTTTAAGCAAGGAATATTATGAACAGCGTTCGCCAAGTGCCTGACAATCGTACTTCACTTAAATCGGTAGACGGTAAAACATAAATGAAAGCATTTACATGCCACAGCCACAAGAGATGGCACAGTTATGTATGTCTGTGAAATACGTAGATACAGAAATAGACTTAACTTTACTTCTAGCAAGGTCAACCCCCCCCACCCCCGCCCCCCTGCAATTAGCCGACTTGCTATCAGCTCTTTCCTGGCTCAGTTTTTCAAGGACCTCCCTCCTCTCATTTGCACTGCAGCTCGGGTTACCTTCCTCCAAGAGACCTTCCTTTCTCTCCAGCCAGCCTTTTCCTCTGATTCCTCCAGAGATGCCGGTTAACCTGGTCCTTTTCACCTGTATTTATTTCCCCCAACTTATTCAGAAGATAGCTTCAATGTTCTGCTTTAAATAGAAGAGCATCTCTTTGGAGAAGTGATGCTGTGTTGGCAGGCAGAGTGCCATCTCTTGTACTTGATTGTCTAATTAACCCTAGGAGGTAGGTGCATTTCAGTGCTAAATGTTTACATCCACCAAGTGTTTAATTTTATGTTAACCTGCACACTGACAAACAGACTCGATACAAACATCTTGATGGATAAATGTGTTTGTTTATTTTTGTCTCCTGATCAGGACTGCAATAGCAGTAAACAATTAAGACTTGAGACACTTAAAAAAAAAAACCCTCAAAACTGAAAAGAGCTGACCCCTGAGTTCAAAGGATTATTTTTCAAATTTAATTGGAGTCAAAAAATCAGTTAAAATTATAGTGATACCTAGTTACAGACACAGACTTTTAAACATCTGTCTTGAAGGTGTTCTCTTTTCATTTGGTTTTAGTCCTAAACTGAATATACAAATATTTTCACCCAACACACACTCTCTTTTTCTTCTCTACCAATGTGCAAGGGAGAAATGCCCCTTTCTGCATCCTGTAGCTATTGAATGAAATGGATGTTTTGACCAGTTTTGCTGCTAGTACCTGTTTCCAGCATCTGTCAGTTATGCCAGTGATCATGGAGGCTACCTTGGGATCCTGCTGTGGAGGTGGTTCAACTTCATGTATTGTTGAACCTGATACATCCTCAGAAAAACATTTTAAATCCAGATGCGGTACCTTTTTAGCAAAAAAAAAAAAAAAATTTTTTAAATCTGCTTTCGTTCCCTAATTTCTGATGGGCTGTTAACTCAGAGGAATGGCAGTAAGAGATCCAGAGCAGCCTGCGTTAATATAAAATAAGCTGGTGAAGATTACATGGAGCTAGACACATGAAAATAGAAAGGCCTTAGAGAACACTGCAAGGTGGAACATTTTTGACAGTTTTTAAGAGAAAGATCTTTGAACAAAATTTTTGAACAAAGACCTTTCAAAGGAAAGAGAAGCCTTTTTTTTTCAGTCTACTTCAGCAAGATATAGAGCAATACAAGACAAAACATAACTTAGAGAAAATTCCCTGTGGGGTCAGTAGCTTTCTGATCAGATATTTGGTCTTAAATTTTATCTGGCCTGTTGCAGAGGCTCTCTGCTACGCTGAAGTTACGTTAAAACTGGATGCCATTGGAAAGGGTTGCCTGTGTCCTTGCAATTGCTATCATCACATTATTGCCTTGTAGTGGTAATAGTTGTAGCGAGAGTTTAGATACGCCAAATAGCGTCACAGAAAGAAACAAGTACTTGAATTTGAAAACCAAGGCACTGACTTGGAGGATCAGTGATGTGTAGCTGGTTAGATAGAAAAAGTGACCCTGCAAAAATTGAAGCTCAAAAAAAAGTCTTGCACGGCCATGACAGGTGCAGAGAGAGCAACTGAGGACACATTTCCATGAAGCATTTAAACTGGAAAGAATTGCCAAAACCTACCAAAGCAGATGAGAGAAACTGATGTGAAAACTTTCTGAAGCGAGAATCCAAACTGTCCAATACCTTTCCTGTAGGCTATTGAAATAATTCCTGGATTTGTGACACTTCAGTGATAACTATTTGCATAGTTAAGACACTACACTTGTGGCTTTATTGCATTTTAGTGCAAGTACTTTAGCTACAGAACAAAAGTAAAGCAGTTTGATGTAATATGGATGTCTATTTGCACTCCTTTTAAGATAAACATTAGGCAATAACCATTTCTTTAGAGCCTGTATATTGTTCATACGATTCTCCCTCTTGTATAACAGCTCATGTTCATCAACATGATACATTCCTGCCTGATTTTCCAGTTCTGTCTTTCATTGAGGATATTCTTTTCTTTCCCTGATTGCTTTTTCTTCTTAGACCATTACTCTAGTTGATAGCTTCGGGTTATCATTGTATCCTGTCTCCCTCTCCAATAAGCCTATGATTGATACTAATCTTCCTCATGGGACACATTTATAGGATGCAGGATGGAAACTACTCTCTAAATCTTAGCTTAATATGTGCTGACAATTTGCAAGGTTGCACCTTATATTCACTTCAGGTGGCTTAGGGGAAAACACCAGCACCTGGTAATCATGCTTCCAAATAAGAAGAGAAATGTGCTCCATATACTGAAAGTTATCTTGTTGTGCAGTCTCCTGTGCTGCTTCTGCTTCTGTTTCATGTAACTAGAAAGGACCAGGTTTCTGTAGGTTCTCAATGTCCTGTAACCAAACTCATGCCTTTTCTTTCCAGTGAGAAGAGCCATATTTTAATTAACCTAATGGAAGCTTTGACTAGCAGGCAGTCCCCTGAAAAAGAGTTAATGTGCCGGAAAACACTTCACACAAGCAGAAGACTGTTCATTGACTGATGTGCTTAATGGTACTTTTTCTAAGGAAATTATCCCAGTGAAAGCTTTATGGAGTGCATTTGTTTTTCTATTTTTCTTTTCCTAATACAGCCTCATGTTTTGAAATAGCATTAGATAATTCTGAGGACCTTTTGAAAATAGAATTATTGTATGTTAACTACAGGGTTTGCAGGTGCCCATCAGTGCAGTGTCATGAAAAATAAAACCACTCCATTCCTCGGAGGAATGAAGCCCAGGGCACTCCGATCCCTAGTGTGATGAATGCATCCGCTGAAGCTTGGCTATGTCATTGTTTCTACTCATCAAATATCTGAAGGCAGAGTCCAGTTATATAATTAACTCTGAAGAATCAATGGGAAATGAAGATGCTAATATTGCCACAATATTTGCATATTCAAGCTCCACAGCCCAAGAAACAAAAGAGTAGTAATAAGAAATTAATTTGTTTTATCTTTTATCTTTTTAAACAGATGTGCATTTTTCTTTATGAACAGACTTGCCAGACCTTTTTTGAATTGCAAAGTTTTGCTCCAAATGCTTGTTATTTGGATTTGCATAAGGATTAACAATGTTGGGCAAGTGGTATCTCCTAACCCTTTCTGTTTACTTGTGTGATATCAGTCACTGGGATACAGTTTTGAAGTCAATCAGTTCAGTGGATTATGCAGTTTTTGTTTTCATGGCAGATTCTCTAACATTCCAGAAGTCTGGTTCAACAAAAAATACAAATGTATTTGTTCAGAGGATTTTTCCCCCTTCTTTAAGAGCTCTTTGTACCTGCTAGCAAAAATAATGAAAATTTGTGAAACCTGAGGGGAAGGTCTGAGCTGGCAGGCAGAGCGTGGAAATTAAGCTACACTCCCTATCTGAACATACGTGTGAAAATGTCATGATCAAAGCAAAACAATCTCTTAGAACAGAACTTGGCACCATGGAATCAAAACTCCCAGAGACTTAAAAAAGGCGTGTACCACAGCAAGTTGAAGTTGGTTGAAGCTCAAAACTCTTCTCATGCTGTAAGTGTTCTGGTCTGGTTTTTTTGTTCCATCTTTTTCTACACAGAATTGTTACCTAAAATAACCCTTTAGGCATCTGAATGATTTTTACTGTTCGGAGAGCATCATTTTGTAGTGTGTCAGGTAGATGGGACTTGAAAAATACCAAAGCAGACTCTTTGTGCTTTTATGTTTTTTCATTTTTGGTTCCTTTCATATTACTGTGAAAGCACTATTCCACCATCAATATATTACAGAGCAAAAATTACCAGGGAACTTGCATTGTTTTCACAGGACCATGTCTCGCAGAGTACTTGCATTGTGGAAATCACTTCTGAAGTGCACAGCTGTACTTCCCTAATGAGACAGCTTGAGCCCCACAGCTTGCTGCATTGACTTATAGAAGTTACTTCGCAAACGTGAAGCTTCAGGGTTTCTGTGCAACTTTAAGATGATTGTTGGGAATTTCTCAAAGAAAAGCAGATTCAGCCTTACAATTGTCAGTCTTCTAGGGAAAATAATAAGGAAGGAGGCACACCAATAGAAACAATAAGCGTAGCTTGCTCATGAGGGACAGACATAATGGCAAGAGAAGGTTAATACCTGGAGCAGTGCTGAGTGACAGGGGCTTACAAGAGCTGGAGCAGCCATTTGTGTTGTGCCAGCAAGGGGCTGGGGATGCTTGGAGCTCCTGCTGAGGTTGGGGTGCCTGTTGTGACAGGGCAGTTATCCTTGAACCATCTGGGAGAGGAGAACTGAGGAGGAGCAGCCAGCCTAGTGGAGTAGTGGTCCTGAGCCAGCAGCTTGTGAGAAACTTCAAAGCTGCTCAAAGCTACAAGAAAATAAAAAGTTAGAAGTGAAGCTGCCAGGACAAAATGTTGCATTATTGGCAGTACATTAATTAGTGTTGTTGCCGGTGGCTGATGACCCAGCAATCAAGAACAAGCCATAAGTAATAAATTACATTGGACATGGGGTGAACACAGGGTTCATTAACATCATTTATGAAATGCTGATTAAGTTCTGTGCATAAGGCAAGGGCATAAAAAGTAAAACTGAGGTAACATCCAGAGAGTGTCACGAGCTAGCTGTTGTGCTTAGGCCCAGCACAATGGGCTCTAGACACGGGAAATGTGAAACTCCTACCAATGAGATTATCTGCTTTATAACAAAAAGGGAAAGCTAGACTGCGCTGGAATAAGCTCACTTTCTCCTGAACCAGTAACATTGTCTCTTACAGTGTTTGTGTGTGCTTTTCAACCATTAGTAGAGCCCTGTACTGAATTCATTAAATTGAAAATAGAAACAGTTTGCTTTCCTGCACATCAAGCCTCTTATTTCTACCATTGCTGTTACTTCAGCAGGTGGCTTGGGAGCTCTTGCAGAGGAGGTGGTTGGTTCAGTAAGAAGGTTCAGGTGGTTAATATAGAGTGAAGAAGCCCTATAGCTTTTCATTCCAGATCAGACAGAAGGCAAGCACGCTGGCACTGGCTAGGAGAATGCTGTAGAGATGTTGCAGTGCAAGAGAAAAACATACCTGTCAAGTACCTTATCGGTATGTTGCACTTTCAGTCTCAAATTAAAGGTCATTCATCCAAAAGAAATTTGGATATTCTTTAACCGTTCTCACTCTCTCCTGCTCTCTCCCTATTCACTTTGAAGTCATCTGTAGTATTTCCAGATGTATCTGTGAGGAATGCTGATGTACATGAACTGTTAGGTGGTCTTTTTCTGCTGAACTCACTCATGAGCTGTTCTTCACTCCTGAAGAGCTTTTTTTTTTAATTATTATTTTTTATTTATAGAAGGGTAACTTTTATACTCCTGATAATGGAGTGATCTGAACCCAGGGGTCTTGAAAGTAGGTCATTAAGTACTCAGGAAAGGAGAAAGGTTGTTTTCCAGTATTCCTGATTTTACTGGAGGGAATTGTCTTGTTTTCTAAATTTTGGGTTTAAAATCAAAAACTTCCATAAGCAAAAAGAAAAAAAAAAAAAAGACCATTTGATTTCATCACAAAGGAAATAATTATATCTAAGAGTAGCATATTTTGATTTAGGAGTAGCATTTTTCCTAAGCAATCAAGTGTCTGAAAATAACATTTTTTCTATCAAGGGACAACATGGATTTTAAAGTCAGTAACAGAACAGATATTGCCTTAAACCAGAAAATACAGAAACAACTGTGGCATTGTTTTTTGTTTCTGTTTGCCTATCGGTTGGTATTAACCAAACCAGAGGTATATGATATAGCAAACAAACATACTCACTGGGCTACAACCTCTGTAAGCAAAAGTTGCCGGGAGTCAGTTTGGCCCGTGATGCTTACAGCAGGGCAAGGTTGTGCCCATTTGTTATGGCCACTAAGGTGCTGTTGTGGGGTTTACCAGACCCCAGCAAGGTTCACCTGCTCCCTTCATTCCCTTGGGATAGGCCATCTACCCCAGAAAAGCACCAGATGATTTTGCCATCATCTGGGGTTCTTGCACTGCCTTGTGCCTTGTAACCTCTACTCGCCCTCTCCCCACGTGTAATTTTAGGTGACTGCAACTGAAAGGTAATTTGGGCAATTTATTTGGCTGATACTTGGCTCGTTCACTGTCTTAAGTGCCCTGAGTATTGCTATGCCTGTCTTGTGTTGCAGAAGTAGCCACATGCTCTATCATGCCATGCAAGGTGCTGTACATGTGAGTATGCAGGAAACTGTGGCTGCTTATTCACAATGGGTATGATTAAACGTCAGCTGCTTTTACATGCATGACCTGTTACATTTCAAGGTAATTGATAAAGATGTCATAAACCTCACCTACCCTATCTCTTTACTGGGCATTTTGAAGGAAGGCTCATGGAGTAAGAGTTGCATTACCTGCCTAAAATATAGCTCATAAGTCATAGGTTTGTGCTTTTTTTGTTTTCATTTTTTCCCAAATATCACTGTAATAATTACTGTAGCAGAGACCTCTCTCTGGAGTTAATGTTCTGCTGGCTTAATGGCCCCTGGTTATTCTCAGGCCATCAACTTCTCTCAGCTGGTCATCAATCCCAAAGAACTGCCTTGTGCCTCCATTATTATTGCTTAAGTAGATGACATTTCTGGTGCAACTGCTGCTTCCCAATGAGATGATATTACAGCCAGTAGCTTTCCCCCGCCCCGCCTTGCTTTCAATACTGTCAAAGCATTATAAACAGCTGGTGCAAGAACGTTGTCGCTGTTGGCTGTGAATTCCTCTGACAATTTTTAGGTGCGAGTTTTGTAGACGTCAACTGAAAGAATCTGAGTAAGGTGAGTGAAAATGCTTTGCCTGGAGCAGCAGCATGGGCTCGGCCCCCGTGCATCGTTCAAGAAGTGGCTAGGCAATACCTGAATGTTTCAGTCTGAAGACTTTTTCCCAGAAGGAACAGTTTTCAAACAAGATCTGGGACAGATGTTTCAGGGTGTGTGTGTGTTAATGTTTGTCGTCTAACAAATGTTGATATCCCCTCCCTCACCCCCCCTCCCCAAGTTTTCACAGTCCCACTGATGGCCACCCTTGTTTCCTAACAATTGATGGATTCTCTGGCAGACTGTTAATAGAAACAAGTAAGTTGTAGCTCAGTAGGCCAGAAACCAGCAGAGATTGTTTAGGTGAAAATGTCATGCTATGTGGATATTCAAACCCATGTGAGTTAACATTGCTGCTGACTACATTTCCTTTAACCTCATTAGCACTTCATCTTGCTTTCCCAGGCATGATGGTGGAGCAGCTAATTCACCTTAGAGCCTTTTGCTAGGTAATTCATCAAAGTGGCAGATGAAAGCTTAAAGGAAAATGCATGTAAATATTGCATTAGGAACCTTGGCTCACAAAGGCATGAACGTTTCTACCCATATCATTAGCGCTGGATTACAATCCATATGTGTGAAAGAAAAGGGACCTTGTTGTTTGGGGAAGGTGGTTGTATCGTTGAACAAATTGTATAGTTTAGTTATTTTGTCTTTAATCAAAGGCACGTCATCATCCATTCGCTATCCTCACAGAAAAAAAGCTCAGACTGCAACAACTCATTACCTTAAAAATTAAGAACAAGTAACTTCTTCAAATATTAGAGGCCAAAGCAAACAGGGGATTGAGATTATCTCAAGCCTAGGTTATGTCGTCTTTTCAGCTTTAAAGTTTAAAGCTGTGCACTGCTGAACACTGATGTATTCAATTGATTCCTATATACATGTGGTTGATACTGAGTGTACTTATATGTCACCATAATGTAATAGACCCACAAGTGTATACCTGGAGATGCGCTACTACCTCTGCTCTGTTCGTCACGGTGTGAACAATGAGCTGCCACAAAGAGCCAAAGGGATTGATCTGTAGGTGCTGAGGCCCTCATTATAGACGGGTTTAAGTTGCTGGTGCTCTTCAGAGCCGATGAATACTGTCACCTGGGTGTTACACTGCAGGATCAGGCCAGTGACACGATGCAGGAGTCGAGTGCTCTCAGCATGTTGCGTGTCTGATTTGGAGCCTCTGGAATTAAGCCTGTTACTCACCAGAAAGGTACTGGCATGCCATTCTTTAAAATTCTGATGTACAGCCTTAGAGAAGGAGATGACAGATCGAAATGATTGATCATGAAGCAAAATGGCCTTCCAAGGAACTTTTTTTTTTTGAGGAAACTGTAAGATACACATCATGTATGTTCTGTAATCTGATGTTACTGGTTTTAAACGCTGCAAGGGCCACCAAGGCACACCTTCAACAGCCTTTACCTCCCACTTACTGTATTCTTATTAGAAAGTAGCACTTCAGGGACACTGTTAACCCTGTGGCCCTTTTTTGTTTGTTTATATGCTGAGCAGCAGATGCACTTACATACTCTTCTTACTGATATCTATATTGGTGGATATTTCAGCAATACGATGTATCATGCTTTTTCATTTTCATGAAAAAAAATGGGAAGAAGCTCTCCTGATTCCATTAGGTCAGCCAGTCCACTGAGCAGGTGCCTCCTGTTCCATTCTACTGTGTAACTTTTAAACATGACCTGACAAGCTAGGAAAGGTTCAGTGCACCAGCTCACTGGCATGTAAAATACACACAGACATTAACGACCAGCTCTGAGTGTTGAACCACAAAGGCGGTATGAGAGCACTGCAGTGGTTGTGGCACCAGCTTGGAAATAGCATGGAAGGATTGGTTCAAGGTATAACTTTCTTCCCGTAGCAAAATGTCCTGACCCCAGGGCTGAAAAGTTATTTATACTTGTGCTTATGAGGACTTATGATTATTTTCTGAAAAAATCAGAAGAGTCAAAAATACTCCAATTATAGCTCTTTTATGGCAATTGGAATAAGTACAATGCTAAGGATAGAAACCGTCGTGATTACTGTATATGAAGCAGCAGTGAAAAAGGGGGGGGTGGGGGGTGGGGCGCAGATGTTAAACAGTGGATTCAACTCCACAGAGGCACCTTCAGTGCTGTGCACCTATACCACATTTTCCTCATCTACAAAACGCACTTGTAATGCATCCACAGTTATCTGGGAAGCCTGCTGAGAGAGATGTATGTAAAGCCCTGTGAGATTTTTGCTGTAAAATATGCCATGTACCTGTAAGCTGTAGTTATCATGCAGTGAATGGGAAGATGTCTACAGCTAATTCTGAAGTGTGTATGTCTTTGCAGCCTTTAAAGATGCACTGCAAGAGTTGTGCGTTGGTAACCAGCTCTGGACACCTTCTGGGAAGTAAACAAGGTGACAGGATCGACGAGACAGAGTGCGTAATACGAATGAATGATGCACCTACTCAAGGTTATGGAAAAGATGTTGGAAACAAAACGAGCCTTCGAGTCATTGCACACTCCAGTATTCAGAGGATTTTGCGAAATCGCAATGAACTCTTAAATATGAGCCACGGTGCTGTGTTTATCTTCTGGGGTCCCAGCAGCTACATGAGGAGAGATGGTAAAGGCTTGGTGTATAATAACCTGCAGCTGATGAATCAGATACTGCCTCAATTAAAAGCATATATGATTTCTCGCCACAAGATGCTTCAATTTGATGATCTTTTTAAACGGGAAACTGGGAAAGACAGGTGAGAACTTCTGTGGGTACGTTTGGGGGATGACATACAGTAGTAAAATAATGTAATTTATATATACGAATTTCAGATCTGCTCAGGGAGACCAGCACGCCCATTAAATTCTCTGCCTTACGAGCTGTAATATGGTATGACATGCTAAATAACATCACTTGTAACAGAAGTAAAAAATATGCATCAAAATAATTTGTATGGGGTATTACCTCATCAACTTAAAATACCAGAATCTGGATGTACTGTTTACACAAGGAGACAGGAGCTGTTTAAATCTCACTTTGGGGTAATATACCTGAAAGATATTTTACTGATTCTGAAAAATCAGAATAGATAGGTTATGTTTCTTAGAGAGGAAATGCCACCGTTCAGTGAATTACAATAGCTGTTTATTGAATTTAAGCATTCGTGGAACACTGCAGCTGTAAAGCTTCTTGTAAAACAAATAAACATTAGTCATACATTAGGTGCTTCAGAACAGTTCATCTTATATTTCCAGCTGGGAAAAGGAAAGTTATTATCATAGTTACATCTTTATGAGACTGTTTATGACTTCTAAGTTGATCTTCAAATCAAATTTTTAGTAAGTGACCCACTGCAGGACTTGAGCATTTTCATATACAATGTTTGAAAATGGGCATCTAAACCAAAGACTTCCTAGCAAGAAATACATTTATTTTTAATGAATTCTTATTTTTTACTTATTAAATATGCTGCTGTAAAAATGGAACAGGGTCCTCACTTAGGTACAGATGAAGAGGTAGGTTTACTGTGCAGTAACTCATGAAATTTTCTGGCTTCACAAATGCTATACATACACAGCAGAGCCTGGAGCTGGGCTCAATCCTCTTGTGGACGGGGAAGACTCAAGAGCACGGACTTTGTTTTCTGGTCTGCACAGCAAAAGCAGAACTAGCGTTAGAGGAAACTGTTGTATCCTCTTAGCTGATGGTGACTGTATCAACTGTATCTTTGCTGGCTTTGTCACATCCAATGTGGCTCCATTCAGTTACAGTCAATCAAACTACACATCTAAGTTTTTGACTGACTCAGCAGGCAGTAACTGGTCAGTTCCTTACCATCAAAGGTCGTTTTTTCTGCATCCTCAAACCAGTGCCTGTGAGTCTCTGCCAGACTCTGCTCCTCCCAAAACAAGAAGGAGGGATAACGAAGGGAGATACCCTGCCTATTCTGATGTGTTACACTCGCTTCCAGGTTTGTTAACTCTGAGTTGAGAGAAGTGAGAAGGTGATTTAAGCATTCAGACCCTTCAAGAAAAGTGCCAAGGATTATCTGTATGCCCAGTATTTACAAAGGCTTGGAAGTTAGCAAAGCTGTAGTTGCTCTGTAACACGGGTCACCGTCAGCCCTAAGGGTCAGACCCTGTACACAAGGAATGCACCCTGCCCATTCCTGTCCTGGCTACTCTTTCAGTGGAAGACCACATGCAGTCCCCATTTTAGAGCAAGAGTTTACCTCCTCTGCTTCAGTCTGGCCAGTTCTGCCATGGGGAGCCAGGCTCCTGTTCCTTTCCTGACACTTGCTCTGCAGTTCCAGGCAGGTTGCTCTTTCTGCTTCTGCATCACCCAGAGGGAGCAAGAGACCTATAGCCCAGCATGTGATGAGAGCATTTCTTTTTCTGCACAGGCACCAAGCTCAGTCTTGGCTCCTGAAATATTCTGAAGGCATTTGAGACATGAAAGACATTGTAAGAAGTTTATAGTGGACTCAGTCATGGGCACCCTGAACTCCCAGTGTGAGTCAAGGGCACTTGGAAGCTAACAAAATTCAGCCTCAGGAGCAGGTCTTGTGCTTTTAAGAAACTGCAGGCTCTGCTGTGTACAAACCGCTCCTTTAGAGGGCACATCCAGCATACTTGAAGGACTAAGAAGATTAAAACAGGAGATGAAAATAAATGAATAGGCAGTGCAGAAAAAGAGAGGGAACATGGAAAGAAACACGGGTAGGAAGGAATTTGTAAGGAAAGAAAATTTATGTAGCTGTGGGAGCAGGAGTGGAACATTGTACAGCCCAGAATGTTGCTGTTCCCTGGGATGTGTCTGCTGAGCTCTTGACGTTAGTGCCTGCAAAAAACAAAGGAGGGAGAGAGAGAAGCCTGATTACAAGGTTGCAATAATCAAACCATTCATTTTTGTCTTGAAAATTATGAGAAAAAAAGATAATTGGGTATATTGAGCTTTTTGGAAAGGAAACCCAAAAACCAAACTGATTTTGAAATGAAGGGAAACCTTCAGAAAACATTGCCAGTTAAATAGTATGGTAAATGACAAAGGCTGTAGCACAATATACTTGGTATTATAAAGTAACTGTACTTGAAAATAACTTCATAATTGAATAAGGGTACATTAAGAAAATATGATTCAGAACCAATATTATAGTAATTAGATAAAGGAAGCATAAACGAAATAACTCCAGGAAGAGTATTTCCATAGAGATTATAAATGAGATTTTGGTGGAGCAGGAAGGCCTTTAATTGTAATTTAGTGTGCACTACAGAATTATCAGCACAGTGTGTTAGTTCATCGTATAATAGAATATCTGATAATTTCCCCTAATAAGCACATGACAGTTCTTCATATTCTTTCATTACAGCTGATGAGGTGCAAAAGCAGTATTCTATTGTTGGACTCTTGTTCACATCTTTTATGAAAAGGCAAGACACTGTAACCCTGTTTCTGGCTTGCTGTCCTACACACATGAACTTGAATAAGTTTTTATATCTTTATTTCATTATTTAGCTTTTAAGTTAGTTTATTTGAATTCAGTTATTCTCCTATTTATTGAAAACACTAAATTACAGCATAAGTGTGCACAAGCAAAAAGAAAAATAACGCACAGACAGCCTAGCTGGGCTGCCTGACCTGCGCAGAGCCCAGGCACGTCACTCGTGGTCTAGATACAGTTGCTTCCTTGGTTTTGGAATGTAAGGTCCTAAGACCCAAAACAGTGGCCTTGTGCAAGCTCCAAAGTACTCGTGGCGTGAACATGTTCCAGAATTACCCAGTGATTCATAGGCTCAGAAACTCTCGAGTGGCAGGAAGACAATTTTTTAGGCTTTTCCCTACTTTCTCTTTCCTAATAATTTTGAGCCCAAAATTGTTATTTACTGTTTTGTATTGTTGCAGTGCCTGAGGGCCTCTGCTGAGCTTATGACCCAGCTATGGCATTGTGACAAATTGCACTCCCCCCAGCTTAAGTGCAAATTCAGAAAATAAATAAGGCCCCATAATTGGAACTAATGAGATGCTTAAATCATGTTATTCTCCAAATGCTGGCTTAGCCGGCTTAGCCTGACAGTCTGTATGTCAGGATCAGTGAAAATGTACGTTTCAGTTTATACATTGCCAGGTGACCTACAAAGGACAGGACAAATTAGTCTCCCCAGCATACTTCAGGCATTTTTGGTTAAAGAATTCGCTTATATTTAGAAGTGTTTTTTAAGCAACTAGCACTGATACCACCATTTGTTGTTTTTTTTTTTTTTAATTTGCCAGATAGTCTAATTCACTGAGGAAATGGGAAACCTTGGTACAAGGTATTCCTCAGTCTGATAGTGCTCAAAGTATGTCCCTCCTACTGCCCTGTAGGTGACCTGCTTGGTACCAACTTGTTGAGCATTAGCTTGGGAAGCTGCATGGTGGGCTCTTGCCTGCTTGGTTACACGTCAGTGATTGCTGGCACTTCCTCGCAGTGGCTGTTGTGCATTCTGCTACCACTGGGTAAACGGGGCCATGGAACTGGGGTCAGGACTGGGGATTCCCATGTTCTCTGCTGTGCTGCTTTTTTTTTGGGGGTGGGGGGAGGGGTGGGCACAAAATTTTGCAGGTATCGGGCTGATAGAGGTGTGGTGGAATGAGGTTAATGTACGTTCCATATTAGTACAATCTGACAGAGCGCACAAACCATCCAAGAGCTGCACCTGTTCTCATAGCACCTCAGTTTTAGTAAGAGACAAGAGTCAGTCACTGTGACAGGCTGTCATCAGGAATCTGAAGCCTTTTTGGGTCACAGATGACAGAAGCTTGAACTTCTTCCTGTGGGACTTTTTTCTAGCTGGGAGAGGAGCCATGAGAGAGACCTGCTGTCTCCTCCTCTAACAGTGTTTGAAAGGAGACCTCTGAGTTAACTTGTTTTCCCTGGGTCAAATACCTGACTCTGTGCCTCCATTTCTAAGAGAGGTGCCTGACTTGGTCCTGTAGGACAGCCCCTACACATGCCTTTGCAACTCCTTCTAGACATGCTCCTCACTGGCGTTTCCTTGACTCTGCTGCTGCAAGACTGTCAGTTCTTCCTCAGCACAGGGACAGTGCAGGTCCTAAACACAGGACTGGGACTTTCAGTGCGTGTGCCAGGCAACCAGTAACCATTATAGTACCCAGCTCTTACACACTAAACAGCCATGACAAGCAGGTGCTAGGAAGAGGAAACATTACTGTTCTGTTCTGCAGATAAGAACCCGTGATACTGCCAAATTGAAGTACAGCTTGTAAATCTCTTGTATCTGTGAGCAGCTGCATGGAGGTATCTCCTATTTTGCATAAATAATGCTGGGATCAGTTGTGCTTCTTTAAAGATTTCTCCCAGCCAGCAGAGAAGGACAGGAAAGGAGCTGCCTTAGAGGCCTCCCTTGCAGCACTGTCACTTGCATTCAGAGGTCCCACCAGGCAGGGATGGGTCTCAGGGCAGGCAGAGCCGTAGCACCTACCATGAACGTCTCCCAGGCTGGCTACAGGACAGGCGTAGCTGCAGCCAACTGAGAGTTTCCTGCCAGCAGTCACAGTACGTGGCTGAGAGCTTCTAGAAAAAAGTCATGGATAAGGGGTGGGAGGAATGAAGGTTAGAACAAGCTCTTGAGGCCAAGACTCGCTCCAGCAGACAGATGACTCTGTATGCTGTGGGAGGCAGCATTTGAAGCAGCCCTCTTCATGCCCCTGACATGTCTTCCTGAGCACTTAGTGTGTAAGCTCTGTTAAGTGATTACAGATGTGTATAGATTACTAGCAGAAGAATATAAATATAGGACATGAAGTTTCAGTCACTTAAAGTAAACTTACCGAAAGGTCAGCTAAATATTAACATTGCTGTCCCTAAAATTAATTACAGCAAGGGCAATTTCTGCATAGATTAGCGCACTGACAGAAGATACTAGCAAAATCATTAAAAGATGAATAAGCAAAGTAGTCTTGGTTGCCCAATTTTCATAACGTTTCACAAGAATGAAAAAAATGCCCAGAAATTGCTTCAGATATCTCAAGAATTATTTGTCAGCCTAGAAACTTAATTATGTTTTTGCTTTCAGGAAGATATCCAACACTTGGCTTAGCACGGGCTGGTTCACAATGACTATCGCATTAGAGCTGTGTGACAGGATAAATGTTTATGGCATGGTGCCACCGGATTTCTGCAGGTAGGATTTATTTTGGAACCCTTATTAGCCAAGAAGGTTGAATGTTACAGATAAATATCTGAATCTTTTAATTTTTTTTCTCTTCAACATTTCTCCATTACTCCTAAAGCAATTAATTAACATGTTGCAAGATCTGATTCTAAAGACAACAAACAGCATTTAATTATGTTACATAAAATATTTAAAAATTTTGTTTGTAGTGTTGGGGAATTAATCCATCTTGTTGGTTTCTTTTAGTTTCTCTGAGTATTTATCAGCTAAAAGTAATGCAATAATTGGCATGAAATTAATCTGAAAAAAGGATTACCGGAAAACATTACTTGTAATTTGGTTTTTAAGTTTCCCCCCACTTAACAGAGGAATGGAGTTCTCGCAGTGACTAGTTTCTAAATGGAACTTTCTACACCACTCAAAGTAAGATCGTTGTACCTCTGTGTCGTGAATCCCAATCTGCCAGTAAACTAGCTTGCTAAATACTCCCCACCAAGAAAACCCCAGAATTTGGGTGGGCAGAGTCGATGATCATCTGTAATCACCCATTTCTGTCGTGCAGGGTGTGGGCCACAAGCAGTAGGAGCGGCGCACAAATTCTGTCTGTGGACAGAAAACTGTGACCCCTTCATGCTGTTCTATAAAGTAACAGCTTGGTACCTTTTACCACTGCGTTGGGCCTCCAGCCACATTCAGGACTCAGACCCAAGGTGCTGGTTAAAGTTTCCCATTATGGGTCAGTCACACAGGAAGGTGTCTGCAGCCCTTCTGCTACTGGACCAAAATCACATTAGCCACATGATGCAAAGTCCCAATCCAGTATAAACTCACAGAAGTTTGTTTTACATCAGCAGTGTGAATGCTGACGGAAGGGTCACCTGTCCTGCCGTTACCAGGCTGAGCAGTCTGGCCTTTCAGAAGAGCGGGGCTATGTCCACACCTAGTCCTGGTCCCGTTTGCACTGCTAGGTGACCCAGCAAACAGTGGCAGCAGTGTAACTTTTTATCCCCTGCTCACGAATCCCTTTCACTCAGAAATACTTGCTTGAATTTTCTGTTCCAAATTTAGTGATCCCACTGAAGCCGGGTTCGGTGACTAACTCGAGATGCCTTCGGGGGGCAAGGGGAGCAAGGCTGCACTGGCAGGTTAGCTCATCTGTCAAAGAACAGGACTGCTTTGACTTTCCTCTGAGCGCTGAAAAGGATCATTCAGAAATCTGCATTTGTCTGGGCACACAGTAGAAATCCCTGAAGAAATTACAGTATAAAATGTCAACACTAAATTCTACTGTGTGAGAGTTTCTACAAATTATAACAAAACACTGATGATAAATGCTGTGATGTACTGCAGATTTCATCATGAATTCTCCAAGGCTATTAACAAACTAGATCAGACATTCCAGACAACATAAATACCTTCCACCACACAGCATTGCAGTTCCCCTGTCATTTCTCTTGGCCAAGACACACTTCTTCAGCTTCTCTAAGTGGCTGGTCTGTTTTATTTCAGAAGATGCTGTATTCCAGTGGCACGTGGAAGTAATTCTTAAATAAACTGATGATCTAAAAATGCCAAAGATAGCAATTCACTGCAAAGCAATGCTCAATCTTAACTTTTCAGGCAAAGTCTGATTAATTTAAATACACCTACTTAATTTAAAAAGAAAAATACAATCCACTGTTTTTAAGAGAGGCTAAAATTGTCACTGAGACCATATGAAAGAAGGCCTTCATGGAACTGATACACTGAAATCAAATGGATCCAATATTAAATCATAGCACAAGAAAGGCTGTTACTGATCCTGCCGTTGATAGATGCAATAATGCTTACAGCCCGCATAAAAAAAAAATCTCAACATAAAGGTACACTCACCTGATCGTAAAAAGGGAAAAGGTCATTTCTTAATCAAAGGAATATAAATTGTCTTTATGTTCAGGTTTATTCCCCAGATGATGAAGAGGAAAACTGTAGTTGCTGTGCCTGAAAGAAACTAGCCATGAAGATGTACAAAAGGAACTCTTGACATAAATACAGTTAGCTTGCTTTGTTCTTCAGCCACTCATTAAGAAGTTAAAACAGTCTTCCTTTCAAAGAAATATGACAATAGGAAAAAAAAAGGCAGAAAAAAGTAACATTCTCTAATTGTAAGCCATATTTCTTGTTTTTCAGTCAGATGAAATAAAAAGCTATCATTTAAAACAAACCAAACCAAACAACCGCATCCTACCTCTCTTCTGTGTGTGCAAGATAGTTGAGGTACTTAAGTTACTGAGATTTAAAAAAAAAAAAAAAAAAAAAGAATATTCTTATTTCTATTCAGAGTTAATATCATCAAATTTACAACTTCAGCAGATACCCATTATTTTTTAAGTATTAATTTGTGGAGTCAGTAATGAGCGTGGGTGATCACTGTCATGGAACTAAATTAGTATCACATCTGTAATGTGAAGGACATCTCAAAGGTATCGTGAGTATCATACAGTTGATTCTGCTACAAATTATTAGCTGAAGATCATTAACCAAATTGCTTCCCACCCATGCAGGAAAGATAGTCTAGTGAAATGAGTCTGGAGTACAGACTAAAAGATTTGTCACTATTAACTGCAACAACGTGTTTGAGATGCATTTCTATTTACTTTCACCGGACATTGATTTTTATAGCTGAACTGGGATTGGTGAGCTGATTACTAAAAATTTCTAGTACTTTACAGCAAAGCTGTACGTAACGTCAAATCCCATTACTTTGCCACAGATTTATGCTGTCGTAAGGGTTAATGGCTTTGATGTGCCCTCACGCTGTTAACTACATCTGACTCGCACGTTCTAGAATAAGATGAAAGCGTGTGCCTCCGTGCACATCGCAAAGAGTCTGGAGAGCGTGAGCCCCTCTCTTTTATCGCGAGACAAGCCATCTTGCTGTATATTTTTCCAGAGCCCAGGGATCCAGTCCCAGCCTTTGCTGGAGCAAACTGGCACCCCAGATCGGAAGCATTTCTCTCTTTGAGCTCCCTCTGGCAGCCTGATGTATGCACAGGGCTCACTCCTGAACTGGGGCACATGGAGGATTTTTCTCTTGCCTCCCTTCAGCAGCAGCCAGACTGCGGGGCATGGCTAGCACCACGGTTCCTGAAGGCACTGCAGTGCTGCTGCTTTTCTTTGTGGCTGCTCAGCTGCATCGGTGGGAAAGGCACAGGCAAGCCTTTGTAATAACACTGTAATAACTCCAGTCCCTGTCCGTTGGAGGATTGGCAGCAGTGAGAGGGTGGTTCCTTGCTGGTATCTCTGGGTTCTCATGCACACAAGGAGAACTCAAGGTGTTAGTGACAAGAGCCCTCTTTAACTACCACCACCCCCTTGCCCCCCCTGCTCCTCTTCATGGGCCTCTCGAACTCATAGAAACTTCTAGATTAATTCTGAGCCTTACTTAACTAATACAAATAATTTTTGCTCCAGTTAAAGAGCCAGATCATTTTCATGTAAGAATTCTTATTTGCCTGCCAGGCCATTTCCCATCTGTGATAATTCGCCTGAAAAGTGGCATTTGAAAGCCTTTAATATATTCCTTTGGGTACAGCTTTTAAATCTAATGTTTTCTTACCTCCCTTACTGCCATTCTATTACTTTAAACCAAGTGCAAAGAAGCAATTCTTGCTAGTTACATCACCTGGGGCTTATGAAGGACTTGCTGGAAGAAGGGGTGCTCACAGGACTGTAAACTATGCGAGATAGTCAGTCATGTCTTTTGGTCCATATGCCCAAATCTCACCTCATTACCTTAATAATGCACTAGCAAAATGCATAACTGGTTTGGGAAACAGGACTGGTGTGGAGGTCAAGGAAATGTGAACCTGGGAATAGAAGGCAAAAAGTTATCCAGACACCTTCATAGTCCTGACATAACACCCTGCCCATTACTATTAATGTCACTTCATTCGCCCTTCAAACTATGAATTATTTTACAAAATCAGCGCGTAGGTATACTTCTAGTGGGTTGGTTTATAATGGCTCTTCGTTTGTAAAGGAAGAGGTTGACCAGAATGTGACAGGGGATGGCCTTGTTCTTCTGCCTTGTTTCTTTTGAGGCAAATGCCATTTGCTCTATTTTCAGCTTTCACTGGGGGTGGATACCATCTGTGCGAAAATGTGCACTGAAGTGGCAAACAGTAGATGACTGACACTGGGTACAAGCACTTACACGGCTGCTGTGCTGGCAGGCTGTTAGGCAGGAAGTACAGTGTATTTTGCAGAGGAACTTTCCTAGGTTCCTCCCAGCTGTGATATTAATATGCGTGCAAAGTCTGACAAAATACTGATTAATGTCCAGTATCAGTCAGTGATAAAACAGCATCTGTTTTAATGTTAATAAATGAGGTGGCAAGCAATTTCCGTATAGAAATTACTCATGCATTTCATTTGCTGGTGACACAAGCTAATTGCAGAGTTAGAAGATAACACGGTACAGTTAATTTGGGTTATGGAGTAGTTACTCAAGCCAGAGTTCAAATCCAAACCTTTCTCGCATGCAATCTAGGGGAATCCAGAACTCCCACAAAAGGACAAAAGCTTAGACAAAACTTCGTAGGTGTCTAAGTACCTTTCAGAGTTCCCAAACCCAAAACAGAAGGTGGAATTTAGCCTCACAGCCTCAGTCACCTGCAGGGTAGTCTTGGGAGAAGTTTAAAGCCGCCAGCACTTTCATTTTTGCTTTGAATTCACCCCCAGTTCAGCCAGGGCACCTGCGTACAAGCCTTTACAGCACCTATCAGGATTCCTGAACCCAACAGGGCGTCCAGACTCCGCTCTTGCGCCCCCCTGACCTGCCAGGCCCTGTGCAGCGGGTGTTTCTGGACTGGTTCTGACAGGATGTTGGACAAAATGCAGGGACCAATTACAGCCTGGAGCTAAGGGCATCCACTTGGGATACTCTAGTGTTACCTTTAGAGTCTTTGATATACTGTGGAATCCCTCTCTTCAAAAGGGAAAGCCATTGCTAAAATATCCCCTGGTAGAGACTAGTAACAGAGGGAGAAAGCACTTACTGGGAGGTACAGGCTTCAAAAGGTTGCTTCAGAGAGGCAACAGAAGTGTTATCAGAGGGAGAAGCCACCACTCCTTCCTCTCCCCATGCGCTCCACCCAGTCCTCGTACCTGTATACTCGGGCTTTGTGTGGAGAACAAAAAATGACCAGCATTCATGTAGATCCTCCATGAGAACTGCCAGTTATCACCATCATCCATGGCTAATTTCTGTGCACAGCAAAGGAACAGGGAAGACATACAGCAGTTTCCTGCTTTTTGCTCTTCCAGCTCATGTTCTGCAGATTCGCTGCAGGCCTTTAAAAAACAAAGGGTGGGGTGGGGCAGTGGAGAGAGAATCCCAACCAAACCTACCCAGAGGTATGAGCACCAGCAGCCTTGCAGGCTCAGTCTGCAGTACTGGGTCCGCAGCAGTTAAACGATTTCCACTGTGACTGCCTCGCTTCAGAATCGGCTTTGACATGCGATTTCAGCTTCACTAATCTGAACTTTAAAGAAGTACATTTATACCGAGCAGTACAGGTTTACCCTTGAGAACACAAGAGTAAAAACCCAGCTTCAGAGCAGAAACGAAGAAGCCGTCTAAATAAGAAACAGAGGCCTATTTGTTTAGTAGATATTAGGAAAAAAATAAAACTCATTAAAATGTGTCCTGTTAGATTTACAGTAACCATACAAACAATTCATTTAAAAGATTGTAAGACGTCCAATGTATCAAAAAAATGTATGGAAAATAACTGAAGATTGAGTTCAATTGAAGATTGAGCTAAAAAAAGGTACTAAATTTCTACATGAAGGGTATTTTTTACATGACAAATACTCTTTCTGTAGGGGAGGCATCGAAAGATTCCTTTTCACTCTTACGAATTTCAGTGAGAATACACACAGTAAATTTAGAATCCATCTTATTCTAGAAATGTAATTTTATTGTTATTCTGGTCTTGTAAGATTGATCACTGTGTTTTGTTACCAATAAGCTAGATTGATGGAATTAAAACGTTAATCTAAGGTACAAATGGAAAGCAGCAGCAGTCTCATACGTTACCACTGCATGTACCATATGGATAATGGTAAAATAAGAAAAATTAGAGAATTGCATAGGTGACAGAATTACACAGTAAAAATAATGACCAGAAGAGAATACTGACAGATTGTGGATGCATTCAATTGAAAGCGAGCCTAAATATTAGCTCTTCAAAATGAAAATAATCAACTCTGTATTAGAGCTGACAGCCCTGAATCTGCATGAGATTTCTTGCTCTGTACTGGGGTCCTGTTTAGCTCAGGCTTCATCACAGAGCAGTTCCAAGGCTTCACTAAATGGTAGTGTTTGGATTAATTTTTCTGCCACTACAAAACAGCTTGTTGGTAGCAACTGTGGAGATGGGTACGATTGGGTTGTTCTGTCTGGGACAGCTGTGTCTCTTTGAACTTAGGGAGAGAGGATTGTTTGAGTTCTACTCAAGCCAAAATGTCTCTGCCCAAAGTGAAAACCTGACGGGCACAGTTTAATGTAGAGAACAGAACAAAAGGAGGAGGAATCACTGGCTTATTATAACACCAGTGTGCCTTTTACAGAATCTAACATCAAAACATTGAGGTTAGAATTGCTAGAATTAACTTTATCCTAAATATCTAATTGGTCTTTGGCATATCCTGAGCGTCACCACATGCGTGCCCATCTCCTGCTGGTTAATGCTGATGTGCTCACAAGGTCAGAAGAATACTGTGAATATTGAAATGGGTGAACCATTTCAATTTTTAGCTTAGATACATGAAAGTTGCCATTGTAAAATAAAAAAATTCATTTGTGCATCAGATGCTTGATTATAAACCCAGCAATAGCAGACTGTATCACTGACCTGGCATGCAGATGCACTCGTTGAAGTTGTGCTCTCACAATCTCGCGCACCACGCTGGGAATCTTCAACTGAGCTGATGTGACACAGATAACGTCCTCCCCTCTATCTTCCCCTTCCCTTTCTTCCCGCGGTTCAGTAAATACCTCTGCAAGGCTTTTTACAAACCACAGTCTAGATATACATCTCTTTGGAGCAGTTTGCTTCAGATTTCAGTACTAACACAGCCCTGCAGCATTATCGCTTGGTTTGGAGCTACTGCTGTCCTTTATTTAACTGGGAGGAGGGCAGTAAAGGAGATCAATAGAAGGAGCAAAGAAAACACCTTTGCACCATTCTGATGTATTAAATATGCAAGAAGAATACAGCTACCTAGAAATTTAGTTTAACTGGGAGAACGCATCAGCTTAGTAAAGATAAAATCTTTTCAATCAGTAAAAAAAGAACATCTCAGGCTTCCATCTATTCTCTTTCTCCCACAGGGACCCTAATCATCTTTCAGTACCTTATCATTATTATGAACCTTTGGGACCTGATGAATGCACAATGTACATTTCACACGAGCGGGGACGAAAGGGCAGTCATCATCGTTTCATCACAGAGAAACGAGTGTTTGAGAACTGGGCACGGACATTCAATATTCACTTTTTCCAACCAGACTGGAAACCAGAACCACTCACTGTAAAACAACGTGAGATCAAACCGGTCGTCTGAGAGATGAATGCACAAGACCGCAGTCACCTACTGTATCAGTCTTCAGGGTGTTGGACCTTCTGGGACAGCAAGGCAGCCGAGAGGAGAGGGGTAACAGGATTTGCAGCTGGTAACTGCAGCACGTGTCAGGAAGTGACGATGAAGGAGCAGAGCATATCAAGCGTGTTTTCTGTGGAACTGTATTAATCCAGTATATAGCCTCTTTTGGCCATCTGACTTCCTGTATGTGTATGTGATTTGTGAAACACAACTTGAGTATCATTAACAGATGGTTAATTCATCATGGTTTTTTAAAGTACAACGCCACTGAATTTTCATAGTGAGAACTTACGGTATTTATTCAATGGAGGTTTTTATGCAACCTAGGCCAGTATTTTTCTAATTCACAGTTAATGTTGTTTATCTTTCATAATCTTTCAAATCCAAAATTAATACTCCTGATGTTTTGAAAGGCCTAGCTTTTTATTTATAAAATTTGTTTGAAAAATATGATTCTATATAGCATGTAATTAATATTTGATCTGGAAATGTTGCATTTCTTTTAAAAATTTTGGGCTCCGTTCCAGCCTAAAGCCTTTAACAGCAAGAATGGTCCCATGTGCAGATCTAGCTAACTTCACATTCTGGCATCTCAAGTTAATATGAACACAGTAGTGAAGATTCTGTTTGATATTAATGTGCATTTGCTGCTGTGCTGTCAAGCTGCTGTCTTTTAATTAGGGGTGGGAGGAAGGAGGGCAAAGTTTATCTGAGAAAAAAAAAAAAAATCCCTGGCTATGGCAGCATGCCTTTCTGTGAAGAGACCAGGCTAAGGCTGGAGGGGTTGTGTTCTGTTTTGCCTCTTGTAGTCCTGAGAGAGGCTGAAGGAGCAATTTTCCTGAGGCAACAGACTACAAACCAGGCATGAACTGCTCAAAACAACATGACCAAATTTCTGAAATCCAGAAGTTAAACTCCCCCATACTACAATACCAGTCACACTAGCCAAAAATATTACAGCACTGCAAAAATCTCTGCCTTCCACTGTTCCAGGATCATCACTGGACTCAGAGATCTTGGATCACACCAAAGATAGGATATGAAAAGAGTTCCACCAGTACAAAATAGTCCCCTTGAAAAACAGCAAAGTTCCTCTCGGCATGTTTTCCGTGAAGATCGTGGCGAGTCCCTGCCAGCCAAGGGGACGGACAATGCTGGTGCTGTATTTGGAACCTCACCATCTGAATTACTGGGTTACGTTTGGCTTGTGAATAAAGAAGATTTCTGTTACAGTATTATTTTTCCTTTTGCCTCACAATATTACATCTCTAATGTCTTCGAAGTAATCAGCAGGGGTAACTGTTGCATGAAACCTTGTACCTCGGGTGACGCAAGGTGTCTCTCATTAGACAGATACTAAAGCTAGAACAAAGATATTACCTTAAAACAAATAAATCCAAGAAGGTGAACCTCAGAAGTGATACACAGAACTGAAACCAAACTCACTATGATTTAAACCCACTTAGAACCCATGGTCTTCCTCTTTCCAAAACTGGATAGCAATAGCTGCAGCTGCACAATTCTTTGGGGACAAAGTGAGCTGCCCTGTCAGGGACAAAACTGTGTTACCCCCGTGACACAGCCTGGACTCCAAGAGCCACTCTCCTTGCTGCAGCCCTCCCCACTATCAAATAGCAGCAAGAAACTACAACCTCTTTTGCCTTAAAAGTGTTCTTTTGGTGGTCCTCCTGGCACGCAGCACTCAGCATACAAACCAAATCCAAAGCTGTACTGCCAGTTGCTTGTAACCTGTCTCGTCAGCTGGTGCTTAACTCTCCCTCCTTCGCTGATTGTGTTTTATTCCTTCCGCTTGATTTCACAACATTCTACAAAAAACCAGAATGGATTTTGAATGACTGGCAATTCAGACACCCCTTTCAGCATGTGTACTGGGGTGCATACCCAGCAAATATTGTTCAAATTGATGAACTCTGTTACGGACTTACAGGTAATTTCTAATGTGACTGCAAGAGATGGCACAGATCACAGTAGGTCCTCTGATGCCACCACCCTTTTGTTATTTTATTAGTGATATAATAAAAAGATCTTGTCATTCTAAAATAGAACTGTTAGGTTTTCCATTAATCGAGGGCTGCATCGTGTGTATGCTAATTGTTTAGTTACGTTACTGTTAAAAACATAATTTTAAAATAGGTTACACTGATCTACTTTTAGTACTCAGTAGAAACACGGGGACTTGTCAGACACTGTTGAGCTCCACATGCTTGTTTCCTGTCTGCAAGACTAGTCAATACCAATTAGATCAGAAGCAGCATTAAGAATGTGAAGAAGAAACACGAGATAAACTGACACTATAAGGCTTCTAACAGTGAAACTAAGGATTGTAAATATTCCTTCTTCAGTTTCTGCATAAAAAAACCCAAAACCCCTGTGTATTTGTTACTCTTACATACCTCCAATCTCTTGAACAAAACAAACCCCAAACTCACTTTAGTCTCACCAGCCTCCTGTGACATTTCGGGAAGTTCCCCCATCTCATTACAAGAAGTACTAAGCCTTTTCTAAAAGGAAGGCACACCTGTATAAATAGACTCACCACAAAAGGAACTTGATGAAGCCACAGATGATCACACAGATTGACCTGGAATATGAATCCAATCCAAAAAGCACAAGTTATAAGAGTGTGAAAAGAAATTTAAATAATTTCTGAAGTCCTGCAACTTTAATTTACAAATTACTGATGTATTTTTCTGTGAAAGCACTTTTTTTGAATTACCACAATATCCCGCTACATTTCTGCCTGAAGTAAGGTTTTATGGCCTAGTTACAAAACAAATAGATTTATGATAGGAAGTGCTGCCAGACCAGAGATAAGGAGGCACTGCTGCCATTCTCTAACTGGTTTATGCTGCCATCTTACACTCTTCACTATAATTTGCTCGATTCATGACCTTCAGCACGCGTCATTTCACATATTAAAACCTGTTGCAAAATAGTGTTTACAGACATCAGCAATTTTAAGATCTATGTTACTTTACATTCTGAACTCTTTGCATACCTGCTGCTCTTATACTTGGCTTCACCAGAGAAGCTATTTTTCATCGTGAAGAACCGTAGCTCTTATGCCATGATATGTGCAACCGGAATTGAGAATGATAAAGAAAATCTCTCTGTGACTAAGAACAGAAAAATACAACCCTAGCTTTCTGGTTTTTGCACAATGATTGCAAGATGCCCAGCTGGCAGCATCACTACACAAGGCAAAAACCGATGTGCTTTGGGAAAACCTTCCATCTAAAGTGTTAAATGACCTCAGAAAGAGAAGTTAATAGTTTGTTCCTGGATAAGGAAACGGAGGGAAGGGAAGGTTAAGAAACTTGCCAAGTTACAGCCTTAGAACTCGATTTGAGAGATTGGGGTCTGCTGACAGCTATCCCTGTCTCTAGCCAACAGAACACACAGTGGCAATTTGATATATTATATATACATACACACGGACAGGAGTGTAAATTGGTAACGTTCTGCAGGAGGTGCTTACCTGGGTCTTGTCCTGCATTATTTCTCAGGCAAACTTCATAGAAAACTTAAGTGATTTTCACCCTAAATAACTCCTAAGGAGGCAAGGACACAATAATCTAAAAATATGTGGAAAAACATTGGGGATGGGGTGAAGGAAATCTAGAGTAAGGGATGAAATGTGGTTTGTGCCCTCTAGCTGTAAGCCCCTGGAATATGAAAATCATAGGCTGGAGCTGACAGGGTTGTGGCTCAATAGCAGTGGTTGTCCTGCAGACCTTTCAATATTCTAGAAATCGATCTGATGTGCCATAAAAACTCTTGGAAAAATTCTGATAATCACCTCTGACTAACGGAAGTTAATTATTTTATTCAATGCAAGGAGAGGCAATTTCTAGTTCAATTAAGAACATAGCTTAGGGATAACAAACAGTGAAAGAGTAGTTGTAAGGCAGCAAAATGCAGTGCCAGAGAGTACCGAAACCTTCCAGGTACCAGTACTTTGCCTTTCCTGGTGCAGCAGTTAACACTGATCACTTTGATTTTCCAGCTGCCTGCTGCAAAAGCACATCTTTTATATAAGGGGAAATGAGAAGAAGGGAAAACAAATGTTTAAGGACAATCTGCTTTAAAAAAACCCTAGGAAATAAGAAAGGGCAAGAACCTAAAATGGTGACAAATTTCTCTGTACTGAAGCAGAAAAGCAAAAGGTGTTTTGTAAAATGGTTGCAAAATGGCTCTGCTTATGCTAAATACCATTTAAACCACTAGATTAGATTGTTAAATGCTTTCTACTCTGGATATTTCAACAAAACTTGGAACATCCTATGATACCCTTTGACCACCGTGTAGGTGGGGTTTCAGTACCACAGTGGAAACAAGCTGGTGACTTATCATAGCTGACAGTAGAACAGGCTCCATGGCAAATGCAGTTGTGTAGAACCAGGCTGTGAACCAGCATGTCCTTCCCTTCTGTGGCACTCCCCAGGGGTGCCAGCAAGAGAGCACACAGCTGCCAAAGGACACACACTTGCACTGCCAGCAGAAGAGGGAGACATCTCTTTGTGTTGTTCGTCACTGAATACCAGCCTGAGCCAGAGAAACTACTCAGCAGATCATCAGCATACAGTGTCCTTATTCACTGTGGAGTACTATGACCACCGGTTGGGAGAAAGACAGAAAAGACAGGGAACTACAGACAAGCAACCCAGCCAGACAGATGGAAAACTGTAACAAAGCACAGAATTAGCAGTCATAAATAAGATATATTAGCTAAGACATAATACAGCTTTTGTAACAGAACTCATGCCTTGAAAATCTATTTAGAGTTCCTCAAAGTTCTCTGAAGCAAGTGGACAAGAAGATCCTGGTGATAAATCCACTTGGAGTTCCACAACTAGTTTTTCAAGGAGTCTCTTAAAAGACTTCCAAAGAAGGTATGGTACTAAGGGATAGAAGAGAAGACCCTCACCTATGGAACCCATCTGAACAAGGCAATAAGGCTAAGAGAATAGATACATCATCAGCTTAAGGTTACAAACAGAATTCCACAGGAAACCGTCACTGCATTACCTCTGCTTTTCTGTACTCTTCCCTTGGCATCAACCATAGGTCACTCCTAGACACAGTACACAGAAGCTAGACTCTATCTGATTAAAAAAAAAAGTGAAGAAAAATTGTATCCAGTGAACATCAACTTGTACACTGAAGTCCAGCTACAGTCTTCCCATACTCTCACTGGGCCAGGCAGCTGCTAGATCTAACCACCGCCTCACATTTGTGAAAGCAACATCAAAAAATCTTGCTCAAATGGAGAGCAAGACCGGACCATTTTTCACAGCCAGGGAAAGTCATCTTAGTCATCTGGTTTTCAGAACAGGTTTATTTCCTTCAGGAGATGCGTAGTGATCTTTAAATCTGTCAGCTTCTTTACACCAGCTTCTTTAACCCAGACAACTGTTAAGATATCATCAGTAGGACACAAGATACTTCCTGAAGTTCCACGAAGATAAAGGGAAGAATACATCTTTAGCAAGGTATAAGGTTTTAAGACTTTGCTGACTTCACTTGGGCTTTCACATCAGTTGGAGCACATTAGTTAGCATCCAAATACACAGCACGATGCGAGTCTGTTAATAGCAAAGTGAATGAAATTCTGAAGGGAAATGTTTGGTGTGGCTGAGTTTAAGGCAAGAACTTAGGTTAGATTTATGTTTTAACAAACAGGGTGAAAGAAGTGATCAGATTTATAACCTGTGAGGATACACTCACCCCCCACTGCATCCTTGCTGTAACCAAACTGCACACAATGCTAAAACTGAAAGAGGTTACTGGTATTAAGTGGGACTGTTCATTTGTGTTGGACAAAATTGGAACATTTCCCTCTATTGCCTTTTTTTTTTTTGATGTGGCCAAGGGAGGTAAAGGGACCCTGAAGTCATCACAATTTGAGCCGCATTTTGAGCTAAAAAAAAACCAAACAAAACAAAAAACAAACCACCACCGGACGGAAAAACAGTGGCTTCTTCCGCCACTGATTTTTGTGGAAATCTCAGTTTTCAGTCTGTTATGGAAGTGTACACTTCTGCTGCAGAAGTGTAAGTGTAGCTTATGAGTCAGATTTGTGTAAACATTTGGGCATGGCCACACAAAGCAGCATTCTCAAATGTATACAGCATTTCCTGGACAGTTCAGAAATCAAACACAGAGACACCAGAAAATGTGTATGTGGGTATAACCCTGCTGTTAACTTACCATTTCTTCAGTCCAATAATAGTAATGCATTTCAGTGTGTGATCTTGAAGGAGAGCTGAAGAACTGAAGTGAAACAACTTACATTATCATCCACGGGTGCTGGTGAAACCCACTGCAAGACCCGTCAATGCGGTTACATACTACAGGGTGCAGACGTGAACGTACAAAACTTTGCAAGTGTGGGCATGCTTGGTTCAAACTCACAAAATACTGAAATTTAATTCTGCTTCAGAAGTTTCTATGCAAAAAAAAAATTAAGAAACTGCCATCTGACTTGTTTTTTGTATTCCATTAAAAAGATCACCTGAGCACAATGGAGTGAGCACCTGTACTGCACAAGCACATTGTCTGGCCTGTGAAACAAATGGTTTGAGTGAGAATGACCTGGCTGGTTCTCAAGGCCCAGATCCCAAGCTCAGTTTGAAGGCTCAGAGAAAATGAAAAGATTACTAAATTTAAATAAATTTAAAAACCACATTTGCAGACAATTCTGTGACACTTCTCTACTTGCTTTCAGACTATAACTACTCAAAGAACAAAAGTTATCACAGTATAGAAAATACTGTCTTGTAAGTGTAGCACAGGCAACTTTACGGTGACTCCGCGAATGATCTATTTCAACTCCTCACTTTGTGCATATAAAAATGTTAGAATGCCCGAAGCACAGCTTGCTGCATTCCAGTCAAATTGTTGTCACACTTCAATTTAATCACTTTCACAGGCACACTTACTGAGTGCTTCTATTCATAAATTGCATTTTAATAACCCACCTAATTGCCTCCTTTCCCCCCAGTAGATAAGCTCTTTAAAAGACAGCATCTTTGGTATCTTCTGCCACTTGCAAAATTCAGCTGACATCTGTACATGTTTCCATCTATCACTTTGGGCAAAAGGTGGCAGAAAGAGGGAAAG
>NW_010408650.1:17750-18481 GCF_000710305.1 Buceros rhinoceros silvestris | reverse complement strand
GGAAAGAGAAAAACTGAGTAAGGCCTAAGGAGTCTGAGTAAGAGTAATTGCAACTGAAGCAAGGCACAAAGCTCCATCAACTTCACTTTAGCCACTTTTTAAAGTGTGACAAAATTTGCCTATAAAATATATATTTGATTAAAAATACTCATTACAATGGAAAAAAGAGTAGCAAAGGCTGCATTAAAAAAATGAAACCTAAGCAATTCCTCTAAGAAATTTGGCAGGATTCATTTCTATACCACGTCTACACATTTCTGTCGTCTCTTTGCATTTCTATTCAGTCTGTCTACAAAAGGTCCTACTTGATTGTTGCATTAGAAATAGCTGAGGGGGGAAAAAAAAGTTTCCTGATTTTAAGAAAAGTCACATTGTACCAGATTTTGGAATCAAAGTAATTGCTTGTGAAGGGTCCATAAAAAAGAGCCCCCAAACCCAACACACTGTGAAGAGATCCAGAGATCCAGCACTAGGAATGCTGCTCAGACCCGTACAACTCCACCCTCTCTGAGGGAGCCAATTTCAGCAACCAGAGCTTTCATCTTTCACATTAAATTGCGTTGTTGTTGGCAGGGGATACCTGTGCTTCGGTTATACAAAACTTGTCATCAGCAAACTGGGAGGAATCTCTAGTATTATTTATCACAGAATGTCAGTTTACAGAACTGTAAGTACAGCGGTGTAGGAATGCTTTTGTTTTAAATACAGATTCATTCCTATTCCTGATGCTT
>NW_010408650.1:9873-17624 GCF_000710305.1 Buceros rhinoceros silvestris | reverse complement strand
CTCTGATGTTCAGCAAAAAGCACCACAAGGAGGTGCAGCAGGTGAGAGTTTTCCTCCTGATAATGGATCATTTTGTACCTTTATCCTTTCCAAGCCTAGAAAACATACGGAGAAAAAAAATAAGGTTTTAATACTCAAGAGCTGTACGACACTGCTGACTTTATTGTTCTCTGGCATCAGCCCTTCAGAAGAGCTGTAAGCTGTAACGGCTGCCTTCTCTGTAGCCCTCCCAGCCACTGCAGGCACACAGCTCTCTGACAAGTTCACTGGCCCTAACCTGAGGCTACAATGCCACAATCAATCTGAGAGAGAAGAAAAAAGCGACAACAAAAATGTTTATGCACTCAGTGCTCAATACCCTGTTCTAAGAAAAATATATTTGCTCTGATATTATGCGTGATTACAAAAAATTCCCAGTAACTTTTAGAGATACTTATTTACATTTATGAGACACTTATTTTACAAATGCACCGTGCATGCATCGTGTAAGCTTTATTATGATTAAGCTAGAGAACAGGTTCCAAAAGCATAAAAGCTTCTCCTTGTTGACAGACTTGCTTCTATACATGCACAAATTTGCTCTTCTCTTCACCAATACTGGTATATTACACAAACAAAAACCTTTTAGCGTACATTCATCAGTAAGTGTCCAAGAAGAACAAATCAATATGCCAAAAAATTTGCAAAACCTAGGTGATAAAGCTTATTTTCCAAGGGCTCAGAAACTACAGAATACAATAGCACAATTTATAACATTTTTCATCCTGATGCGAGTCTCTGTTCTTCTCTGCAAAAATCCAGTGCACTGAATATCCTGAAAACATCCAACTCCATATTGTATGGACTGGAAATACAACACCTATGAAAGGTTCCTAATGGACACTTAGAAGTCATAGTTTCACTTTTGGGGAGCATTTTTTGAAGTATATCCAGAGAGGTCATCCTGTATTTTTGTTCCACTTTCACCAGCTCCTAGAATCCTAGACTGAAAACTGCCTAAGGTGAAAGAACTGATCTAAGGGTTGTATTTATCAGGGAATGAAGAATAAGGAGGAAAAAAAAAAATCATTATATTTTTATTTTTTGAAGAAAGCTTTCAATATGTCATGCTAAAGTCTGCAAAGTGGCTGAACTTTATATGGATAAAATATCATTTTAACATTCTGCACAATGTCTGGATCTTTAGTGATAGGTTGACTACCTCTAAGATTTACTTTGAAGTATCGGGGAAAGGATTTGCCCATTTACTATTCACAATCAGCTTCAGAAATTCTGCTACTGTGTTTAGGTCCCTGTTTAACTGGAAAGAAAAATTGCTCAGAAAACCATTAAAATATATTTAAAACAAGACAAAGTAAAACAAAAGTGTAACATTAAAACGACTGTTAGACTCTTTTCAGGAAAGGGGGCAGAAGAGATGACTTCAAAAGAACCTTTGGAAGCAAGATCTCAACGCTGTTTTCCCACTACAACCGTAATACACATACAGAGAACATGGATGACACCCATGAATCCAGAGTAGCAGTCAATGCAGCCATGCTTGCTTGAATTCAGAAGATGTGTTTCATGTGCTTGATTCCATATGTTTTGAAGAAAACCATGATGATCAATGCCCAGAGTCCTAAAATAAATCCTCCAGGAGGATGCCAGTCCTTTTGTTTTGGTTTCTGAAAAGAAAAAAGAAAAAACAAACAAAAAGAAAACAAAATCAAAGAATTCGTACTTAGTTTTCACATTAAACAGGCACTGTGTTTATCAAATGAAAAAAAATAACCAATCCTTAAGTAAAGAAAAATACCAGTAAACTGTATGTCTTCATAAAGCAGAAGTATCTTCCTCCTTGATGTGGTAGAAAGCCCGATGGGAGGTAAGCTGCCACTCAAGCAGGGAGGTTAAGTACCAGAAAAGGCCACTAGAACTGTGCCTGAGACACCACTTCAAGGTGTCGATCAGTACTGTGGGACATGCTCAAAATCAGTTGTTTGGACAGAATTTCTCGTATCTGCTCTCATGCTAATACAAGAGGAAAATGCTGTGAGCATGAAAACAGTTCCTACAAGCGGCAATGTGGACGAGACAAGACCGTGTTGTTTTTCCACTACCTAGAAGGTTTTCTACAGCTCCTTTTTTACTGAGAATTACGTGAATAAACAGGTATCTAACCACATAAGAAACTAAAATTCATTATTACAGGAATATCATAAAACAAAATAGGATTGTTTTTAATGTCGATCACATTTCCCAGGGGCCTCACTGACTAACTGCCTTTCCTTAATGTAGAAATATATTCTGCAATTCAAATACCTTTCCCTTCAACAATTTTTTCATCTTCGGTAAAAAGCAATACACTGCAATTTGTTAAGGCCTTTTCTATCTCACACTTAACGATAAGACAAGATAAAACTTGTCTGTCCTCTTCCTCCCGCTATTTAAAAAAAATTGCAGATACTCCATATTCAATGAGAAATGGATTGTAGAAGATAAGAGCTGCTATATGCCCCAAGAGCTAAGAATAACGCGAAGCTATATGAATACAAAATTGTAGTTAAGAATATCATGACGAACACATCAGAATGCCAGTATTTAAAAGTATAACTCAGTACTGTGCCTGCTCTTGCCCTCGGCAGGTATGTTTTACAGATCGAGGCAGACAGAGATGATTTACTATTACAGTAGTAAATACTGAAGTGCTTGCTGAGCTTTTTATTCCTGCCTTGCTGAAAGATTTGCTCTATTTGTCCTTGTATAGAATGAGATACAAGGGGCAGAGAGTATTTTTATTTTGTTGCATTAAAGTCAAATTTGAAATTCTTTTTTGCCACATGAGTAATTATTACAAAAGATGGTACGGCTTCAATTTCTGCATGAAGCTCCATGCAGGAGCTGGTGGTTCGCCACTAAATATAGCAGATGGCCGGTGAACTTTAATGTAATAAGGCACAGTTTGCAGCATCTGTTCTTTCAAAACTGCTTTCCTATCAACAAGAGAACGATGTTTTCTTGCTGATGTGCTCGGCTCCCATTTTCCTAGCTACATAGTTTTAGCTTTAGGATTTTTAAGTTCCGTGTATAACAAATAGCCACGTCATCTGAGACACCCAAAGAACTTGGCACTCGGAAATACTCATGATTTTACTCTGATACACGCAACACCAACAGAACCAAAGACAGGAGCAGAGATGGTGTCTGTCTATGCAAATCGCTCGATTTCCTAAGACGCACTCCTCAGCTGCACTGTACGTGCTGTTGGTAATCTGCCACCTCGCTGATACTCGCAACCACACATCTCCATATGAACAGCTCAGAAAATCAACTCCGCGTGTTCGTCAAGGCTGCCAACACACCTCGCTCTGAAAGTAACAGCACGCGACACTTTTCCACACAAAGGAACTTTCTTGTTTAAATCCTCCTAATTAACCCATAACTTCGTATGCATATTGCAGTGCCTGTTTCATCAATCTCTTTGTACTATCAATCTTTCCTTTCTTGGATCTCAGACAAATTCCTTACCACAAAGTGGCACCTGACCCTTCTAGACAAATGACTTCAATTTGCAGCCAGTGACACTAAAAGCCTCTCTCTTCTATTTTGTATAGAACACGTAATTTAATTTCTTTAAAGAATTTATATGAATAAATATTTATAAGGTGATCTATGAGTATGGTTTTACATTTTGTCATGCCACGTACAGAAGCCTCCATGGAATTCTGCAAGGAAAGGGAGGCCAGCGCAGCAATGTCTCCACACTGGGAAATCAAGGACATACATATAGTCCATTTAAAGTCATGGGATGCAATGTTAAAATGTGAAGGATTAAAAACACGAAAGCACAGCAAAAAATACATGAGGCTACACAAGAGCTACATGCTTGGTTATCTTAAAAAGAAATTACCTTAATGAGAAAGATTTACAGACCCAGAAACTGAAATCTACACATAAATATTAAACCACAATGAAAGGGCAAAGAGATGCAACTTTATTGTACGTCTGTAAGTCAATAGTGAGGTTAATTGAGCACAAAATTATATTGAAATATGCCAGTATTTTCCACTAGGGGCATACAGACATCAAAACCTTATGAATACCTAAAATAGGATTACACAGATTCATGTTTAAGCCTAGAAAGTGTATCTAGAAGAGCTGCAATAGGCTATTTTCTTTATATTTAATTGATCATAGATTCCCAAGAAAGTTCATCACTGAATTAAAAATTAAATTAGCTGCTGAATTAACAAGTTCATCCTTCTAAAATCGTAACAAACATAACATATAAAGCTTCAGTAACAAATCTTTGTCCCGCTGGGCATGTCAGCTAAGCAGCAAACTGCACTGAAGTTCCTTTGCGAAAAGCTGCATCTTGCACCTGTGAATCACACCTGTCTACTCCTAAGATGGATACACTGCTGCCAGAAATTATGTCAGCAAACTGTGCTTATAACTTAGGCTGGCAGAAAGCTTTCAGGCAGCACCACTGTACACCAGACCCAACAATTCTCTTCTCTTGGCACAGCTGTGCCACTACCAAAAGCACTGCCAGCATACCCCTGTCAGTGAGGCAGCGTGGCATCACCCCCAGCTGTCACAGCTATGCCAGCAGCGTTGCCTGATGAGGCCAGAGGCCAAGGCTGCACTTCCATAAACACACGTAAGCCTCAACTCTATTGCTGCAGAAGCTGCTTTGACTGCTTTGTGCAGGATGGCAGGGAAGAGTCAGAGATCTCTCCTAATGGGAAGAACTGTTAAAGTAAGAAAGAATCACTTGAACAGCAAATGAAAAAGCTTCCTTTTTAGATCCACATACTGGAAAAAGGTTTAGAAAAGACAGAATTTCCTTATACCAGTTCTGTGGCCGTAAGAAACCCCTTTATATCAGTTTTAGTATTGATCAGAAAGCACTAGTGAATATAAAGTTCTTCCCAGACTCCTAAAAACCCACAAAACCACAACAGTATTTATCCTTAGAACACTGCCTAGTTCAGTCTCACTCCAACAGATTTCTGTGAAAGTCAGGCATTTTCTCAGAGGTGAGAAAATGATAAATGAAGGGAAAAAAATGTTAACTGTTGCAGTATTTTAATTTGAAATTAATTATGTATCTTTATTACATTAAATTGCTGTGAGAATGTGTACTATTAAAAGACTACAGACTGCTTGCAGTACTTACAAATTATACATAACTTCCTCGCATTCGGAGATGATTTGGAGGAGCAGAGGTGATAGTTCTTTGGCTCAAGTTATTCTGAATTTCATTGTAGTACCTAAGAACTTCATAGACCAAGAACTGCTTATGTGACTGATGTATTTAGTTTTTGTGATTTGTGTCACAATACAACCCCATTGTAAACACCCTCTTTATCCCTACAATAATAGCAGTAACGCATAACTGAAATGCACATATAAAGTGGTACAATGTGTCTTGAATACATCTAGCAGCTTAAGGGCTAGTCATTATCAAATTGCTGGAGATTCCAAATTAAAAAGATAGGTAGCTAAGCAACAGCAAGCTTCCTCCTGCGAACAGTTTTCTGTTGTACGCTCTCTAGTTCTGGCAGATTCATTATCCTGTGGAACTTAAAAACAGTTAACAGAGAGTTGCTCCAAGTACTGTAATTAAGGAGAGGATAAAACAGTGTATTTTCAAATTGGATGGGTCTGTAGGGACCCGAATGGAAAGTATCCAAGACTTTCAATGAAGGTGTTTCATAAAACATGCAATACTTGTTACTCCAATTAAAATACGTTTTATGCAAAAAATAATTAAAAAGTATTAAAGCTGAAGTGGTAATTAGATTAAGAACGGTTTAATTTTAAAATGTTACATCAGAAAAGAAATAATATTTAAAACATCACATATTAACATTTCACGTTGAAAACACTGCATTAAATATCATTATAGCCCAACCAACCCTACAGTCCTCTTCCACCAAAACTCCCTTTACCTTAGTGTCATCAATTAGGGCAAAAATTGGTACAGAAAGCTTCGGGTTAAACTCAGAACACACATTTGGATGGTAGCAGTGCATACTGTCAGGAATGTACTAATTCCTAAATGGAAAAGGGACACACAAATTCTTCAGTCTTCTCCAGCATCTGATTACTAAGAGGGCTTTAACCAAGTGGGCAAAACCTTCAAAATGAATATTCATGTGATCCTTTTCATGGGGGATGGTCTCCCAAACCCGAGGCTGATGGTGTGTTTTTGTACCGTGAGTTCAAAATATCCCTACATAACTGCACAAAAATAAAACACTAGAGGAGCTGTGTTCCAACAAGACCATTAAAGTGGCAGCCATTGTATTTCAAATTAATCCCTGCTTACTCCTCTCTGGAGTTTCAGTGCAGAGTGCCCTAGACCCAGTTTTGGACTATTTATTGGAGCACATGTGGTATAAAATATCACCCAAGATTCTTGGGCTGCCTGGCCGATAGCAGCAGCCACGGCACTGTGGGGAAATCCGCTGCACACCCCTCTGTGGAGCTCTTCATCTCTACTAGTCCTGGGGGTTGGCAAGCCCTTGCAGGGAAGCAAAGTACACTCACTTATTGTCTGTTCAGTGCTCACCATCATTATGAGAACATTGGCATGAATTTTATGTATTTTTGGAGTGCAAATTTCCAAGTTTTCTTCTTGGTCATTCTCCATTTAAATGAATGTTTCTATTTCTTCCACTGCAATACTAAAGGTTTTCTTTCTTGTTTCTCAAGATACCTAATTTTATGTTAGGGTCTGTATTACAGACCAGCACTGAAATCTGAAAGAAAAAAAAAAAAAGAGCTGCATTTCAAAACAGGTCTTTGAAATCCAAGGCCAACCTCAGATCAAAACGGAAACGATCTGCCTGCTTCTCAGCTAGAAGAAAACCACTGATCTCGAACTAAAGGACAAGGAAGCTCCTTGAAAAAGCCAAATTCTCCTGTTCAGTGCACTGTGCCAACAGCACATTTTGTATTTCCTCGGGGCACTCCGTAATAATTCAGGTTTATTTGCTATTTAAATTTTCAAACTGAGCATATGACAAAGCATGCAACAAAGTTTAATTTCAGAATTAATTTATATGTATCACAAGGAAAGCACAGCTTAAAGAATGTCCTCAAAGCTTTTAATGAAAGTATGCACTTCTAATTGGCCAGTAACTGTTTGGATTTGGGGTCCTCACAGGGGGGTGGGGGAAATCAAGGAACTCCAGCCATCTAGTAAGTTTAATCCTCTTTTGTGCCCACAGCAAGAAAGAAGTTAGAAGAGAACTCCAACATAAACGATGCCTGTTAATCTGCAAAACAATTTAAAGCACTTTTGTCTAATCTCCCAGTTTGTATTTATTAACCACAGTACCATGATTAGTGATCTCTTCAATATTAATAACATAATGAAGAAAGTTCAGTCACCAACAACAAAAGAACAGAACAATGCCAACAGCTGCATTTTAAATATTTACTTTGAAAACTGTATAGTCACCATAATAAGCTGCAATACTGTTATGATAGCTTTAGTTTTTCATTTCCTTCTATAATATGTAATCTATAAAGGCTTTTTAGAAATGAACTTCTACTTACTATTCTCTACTTTCGGTGTTATCTCTCAGCATTACATAGCACTGTAAAGTGCTTTTAGGGGTTTAACAACCACTCGTTAATCTTCCAGCCTGTGTCACAATACACTTCTTCTAATCAAAGGGAGCTTTCCCAGCACCTGGGACCCAGTGCCGGCTAATTCCCAGACAAGCCAGTGCCCAGATGACTGATGACTGCCT
>NW_010408650.1:1742-9720 GCF_000710305.1 Buceros rhinoceros silvestris | reverse complement strand
CTTGCAGACACAACAGGGCTTGTCCTTGGGCGCCTCCAAACCAAGGTGTGGGATTTTCTGCCTCCACAGCTAACACGCACACACCTCCATCCTGGCAGCAGTAACCATTCATATCTATCTTCAACAGGCAGGCACAGCAGAGGTGAGTTCTCTATTGAGGTACAAGGGCTGAGCTGTTACCTGCTCAGCCACCAGTGAAACTCACATCATGGAACTCATGCTTTAGGGTGGAGATGAAAAAAGGCACAATATAAAATTGTATTTAGAAAAAAAAAAAACACCCTACATCTATTTAAGGTATATTAAGCAAATTTATATTTTTAATCAAATCCATACTGTTATATGAAATCATGATTTTTCACAAAAGGGCACTTAAGTCCACAGCAAATATATGAATTACATTTGCAGACACAAAGCTCCATGCCAACTGAAGCATGCAAAAATAGAGGATGAGCAACTTAAGAAGACTCAGTATTCAAAACTTTGCCACCGCTACTTTTTTTATATGTTTATATTTAATTAAACAAGAGGCAGATTATTAGCAAAAACACGACTAAAGGCATTCAGTGCACAGCGCCATGCCACAAAGATAAACTTCTTGAGGTCCTTACACTGAAAGGGGTCTGAAAACAACAGAAGTACACACTGGTGAGGCAGACCTCAGTGGAGAGGACCTCTGAGAATGATCAGGTATAAGAGCAATTCACCTGCTGCTGCTGGAACTCTGGGTTAAGCAGGCAGAAACAGCAGTGGCAAAGAACAAAGGAGGTGAAAAGGGTGTGTAGAGGCTGCTGGAGGGACAAAGATATTTTGTGTTTACAAAAATACAGTTGTGTAAATACGGCCAAGCTATTCTCAGAGCACTGTTTTTCCAAGCAGCAGCTTGCACTGCTCACTTTCCCCTGGGAAAACATCATCTGAAAGTTTTCTGTGGTGCAGATCTTGTTCAATGTTGTGTCACCAGTGGGAGCAGAACCTGAACCAACCTCTCAGCTCTGCAGAGACGAGGCAGTAGGTGCATGCATGTGCTCCTATCTGTCTCGGTCTGGCACAATTACTCAAAGGACCAGCCTCACCCCAGCCCAGCCTCTCTAAGGAGCACAGCAGTCCCGCGTCCTCCCTGGAAATCTGACTTGGGTTTCCCAGAGCATCTCTGAAGCAGAAGGTGAGTCCATTCAAATGCTTTTAAATCAATGCGCTTTGAGGCAGTTTTTTTTCTTAATCTCATAAAATTAATTGCGCACCTTAGAACTTCCATTATGAAGTATAATTTTGATCATTCAAATTCAAACGAATTTATTTGTTTATGCAAAACCATGATGTTAATCAATTATTATGCTACTCCTTTCAAAGTAGCAGCGGCACTTTTAACCACACATATTTTCTGGATGTCCCATGAGTATCTATTAATTTATTTCCAGGTAACAGGCAGTATTACAACAGATGTTAGACAACATTAGATCTTATACTCAATATGCCACACTGAGTACAAGATCAAATCAAACATCTCAATAGCTACATTTGAAGAAACTAGAATCCAAATAAATATTCCTTATTCACTGCTCATTTTTTAAATCTCTACACTATAATTTAGGAAGTTCTCCTTCACCCTGCGCTGCGCACTACATTACACACGTGTGCATAGAGCTCCATGTTTTCTAGCTCCAGCTTGCCTAACTCAAAACAGCATTACATTTAAGAGTCAGGTGTGAAAAAATGGATGGAGGGAGAAGCAGGGCTGAAGCAAAAAGTACCTGCTCATTTTTATGAGCAAGATCAAATATGGCTGTGTTTTTATTGCAAAACATTTTTATTTTCAGTGAGAAACTAACGTATTAGAGCTGGTGATAGATCAGTTTGTTCACCACCCAGCTTTTAAAGGTGATCGTTGTATTCAGTAGTTTTGCACTCACATGCCGGACAAGTAGTCTCACCGAAGTTTGTATTATGCATACTTTCTATGTGAGGAGAGAAAAAGGAAAAAGAACTATTCTGAAATATCAACATAATATGTTTGGCTACTCCAGCTGCTATACAACCTTGAAAACAAATCATAAAGCATGGACGCGGCAGTAATACAGGCACGTATATTTAGTGGTTGCACATAATTAGACCTACACCAGAAAGCCATTTCTGTTACACTTTGTATGTCAAAGAACAAGGAGTCCCAGGGAGCGGATCCATTCCTGCAAAGAGTTTTTGGAGACAGCTGCCATTGAGAAAGAATGGCAGATTTATGGTGCCATAAATATCCACTGTTCCCATATGACATTTACATGATGCTAGGCTCATCTGTCAAATGCTACGTGGGGCTCAGCAAAGACCACCTTCCTGAAAGAATGAATGAGTGTGGCCCTCCCAGACTACCACATGTAATATGAACAGGAACAACATCTTTCCAAAAGTGTCTTTAATAAAAGGGAAAACTACAGAAGGTCTTAGCTACTGGCAAACCAGTTGCACATTTCCTGCCTCCTATCTAAACTAACCACAGGTTACTGATGCCATTCTGAGTGAAGTCCCCTGTAAGTACTACTGACCACATTTGTCAGCCACGTATTTGTATGCGGTCTTTCATGTTCAGCACTCCCTCCTGAAAATATGTGGCAGCTCACTAGTTCACAGAGCCTCGCTGCTGGAGCCAGGCTTCTGCAGGAAGTGGAAGCCAGAGGAGACAGCTGTCAGTGTGGGGGGCCTCTCACTCTGGGGAGGAGCTGAGAGGAGGAGAGAACTGGCTATGGCACGGAGCCACACACTGAGCAAGAAAGCCAGTCCCTACAGAAGTAATCACTTGTACAAAGCTTAACCTCAACCTCACGGGAAAAATTTGCACAGGAACGATGATGCAGGATGCTGTCATGTCTGTCCAACAGTATGAACACAACTGCTCCATTACTGGAGTCTTCATTCATTTACCCCTCCCATTCATTCTTCAAATGGAAATGATTTCATCAAATTTCAACTCTCTGAATTATTTAGGAAAACAATTCTAGACAGAGCACTAGAGAGCTGTCTGCCAATATGTCTATCTCTGGCCATTCATCAGTCCCGTCAAGAGCTTGTGAGTTACCATGCTCCTCACAGCATGCTATTGAAGGATAAACAAAATATAATTAACACAAAAAAATCACCAATAACGCCTCACTAAGTTTACATGGTTAAGTGAGATAAATATGTGAATATATTTGGAGCTAACAGTGCCTTCACCTGAGGTAAAGTGTTCAGAAAGGTATCTGCCATTACAGCAGTGCAAAATATGTCAAGCTAAGATTGGTAACATTTATATTTTTTCCTTATCAGTGTGAGCTTATTGCTAACAGCTACTTTTTTATGCTGTATAAACTCAGAAAAAATACAGTAAAGGGAAGAAAAAAACCTAGCAAAACTGTTACTGCTAATTTTACTGCTCACTGAAATACCATTTAAATAAACTCTGTCTATCAGAGAAGCTTTCATGTGTAAACAATAAAAAAGTAATGATTAATAAAAACTGTACAAGGTTATGTGAGAAATGAAGATGTTACAGAACACTGAACTGACACCAGAAACCGGAATTAAATCTTGCATCTTGAACAACCTACTCTAACATACTTCAGCAATCTGCTTTATATAAAAAGGTCCCAATCCTGCATATAGTTAGTGACAGTAACACAAACTAAGTCAAGAATTTAGCCTTACACTCAGACTACACATGCGCTTACACACACGAATGTAGTTTCCAGGCCCAGTGCAATCAGCTTTAAGCAACAAAAGGAATAAAGACTACAAAATACTTTGCTCTTTGCCTAAGGATCTAACAGCATCCCTGCCCTTCCCTCCACACACACATCCATGTACACACTTGGCTTTCTTATGCCTGGCATTATTATTCCAGGGACGCAAACATGAAACACCAGGAACATATAAACTGGAGAACTAATTTAACAGCCAGAACAGATGCTGACCCTCCTATCGAGGTCTCATCTCACAGAAACCACACAACCATGTTGTACTTGTAGCTGGGTAGTTCCCATTCACAGCTTTTGTGGAGAGAAGAGCTAAGGAGGAAATCAGACCATTCTAACGCATATGTTAAGAAATAGAAAGTGTGTCTCCACAGAAGCCGTTCAGTAGCATCAGGAGAAGGGATAAAGCAGAATATGCAGATCTGTCTTTTCACCAGTTTCTACTGCAGACAAAGCCAGAAAAATTCTGAACAAGTTGGGCATTATTTGGGGATGCCAAAAGCAGCTCTTTCATAGCTTAAAGAGGCTTCTGCAGAAAAAGTAGCTGAAAGCTAGGAAAGAGGCCCTTTCTCTGCATGTAAAAACAAAAGCCCTACCCATCAATGACCAGCAGGAGTATTGCCTACTCTCACATTTGCCAGTAAGTTTCATTCCAAATGCAAAGCTTGTTCCACCAAAGACTCCTCCTATGGAACAGCAAAACATCACCAAAGTGAAAGCAACTCTGGAACAGTATTTCTTCTGTTAAATACTGTATTTACTAGAAAAAAAAGTGATTTAATTTACAATTAAAAGGTTTTGCTAAATCAGTTTTCCTTTAATTAGGGAAGTCCTAAAATTTATTTTAGATCAAGCGTGAATTTTAAATTATTACCCAGCTCTTTATAGACTGTTATGATATAGACAAGGTCTATAATTTTTTTAATTCAATAAAGATTAACAAAATAAATGTAGTAGTAGCTCTTCATTCCATGATATGTTCAGCTTTTAACTTACATTAAAAAGACAACTAATAATGTTAAGTAACTTTTTTTTTTAACGTAGACTTATTTCTACTGTTTACTATAACAATCATAATGAACAACCCCAAAATTCTACTGCTAGGAATTAATGCTTTCTCACTTCAAGGTTTCTGTGATTTAATTGTCTTCATGTAATATTGATATTTGGTACTTGGATATAATTAAGAATAAGAAGAACCATTCTTAGAATACTTTGCCAATCCATTAGGCAAATTTTCTCACTGTGATATGAAAATTTTCATCTACTTAATTAGCTCACCTACTTCTTCTAAGCCTAAGTGTGCCTAAGCTATGTTTTATGATGGCCCAAGGAAAAAAAAAAAAACCACAACACATCAATTATGTCTCCACTCAATTGTACAACTATTTTAAAATGTGTGAACAGTTAAGATAAAATTGAAAAATTACCATAATAGGCTTTTGACACTTCCCTGCTTAAGCAAAAATTAATTCTAACTCCCTGTTTTTATGCAAAGCCTTTATAATTTCTCTAATCTCGAGTTCCCATGAGAGAGAACACAATACTTTCAAGTACAGGAGTGTGAGGCTTGGCATCTTCTCTTTTTAGTTATGCAGTTTATTTGATGGAAGTATAAACTGCTAAGCTTTCCTTTGTGCTTAATATAAACCATCCTCAGTGGAAATACCAGTTAATTTAAGTAAAATTAAGTTTTAGGAAGAATGCATTCTCTTGCACAGAAAGCTTCACAAAAGCAAAGCTTTTTAAAATGCAGCATCTGTTTCCTGAATTGCTGGAGAACCTGTAATAAAACTAAACTAAAAAGAAGCAAAAATTTTGAAAGGTACTTTTACATGTGAAACATCATAAACATTAAAAAGGTCTAATGGAGTAACCTATTTATCATTTTACTATATGTTTTTCAGCTTCATCTTGTGTTGTGCATGAAGACACTCTACCATTGTAATGAATTAGTGTGTTCTAAGCATAAGACATTAAGAATCTTCTGTTTTATTAATGGTGTCTATTATGAAAAGCTACTGCTTATGTTACAAAAGTAAATTGGCTATATCATTGGTATACACTGTCATACACAGTAAGGCATGGGGATCACGTACTAAATTCACAGAGGTATTTCATACATTTCTTTGCCCTGAACCACAGCTGAAGCGTTCGTACGTCAGATACTATGCTACAGCAGCACATGGTGTATTATGATGCCTACAAACCTATTAAGGTCACAGAAAGCTTGTGCATATATTTAGTCTATTCCCATGTGAGGCAGAGGTATATTATTTGCATACTATTATGCACTGAAAACCTATTCGGTTATCCTCACTGGAGACAACTCACCACACTGACCTAAATAGTATTCACTGTTCCAATATTTGAAGGAACAGCAAATAAATGGGACCTAGTGCAGACAAATCCAAAAAGACTCAGAACATCTAACAATCCAGCCTTATAAATGACAAATGCAAATGAATGCAGACCTGAACACTGTAAAAAAATCTCATGGAAGCAGAGAATGATGAAAAAATGAAATATATGCTTAATAGAGGACTACAATGTTGAGAGCAAAAATGGCTGGAGAGATAATTTTAACAAAAAAGCTGTGGCATTAGCCAAGCTTATTATGACCACAGAGGAGAGCAAAGAGTCTCAAACCACAGACCTCACTTAAAAATAACTTCCTTACTATTCCAGCAATAGCAGCAGTTCTAATATCAGCTTCTCAAAGCAAAGTGAGATACTATTGATATTTTATCTGTAGCACTGTGCAACAATTCACATGACATTAGCAACCGAGACCCATGGGACATGCACGTATTGCTTCTTCAATACCAGCTGTAATGTCAGGCATGGTTTCTGTAATCACGCACATGTACTAACGTGTCGTAACTGTCCTCCTCATTTACATTCTCCCCACAGTTACAGTATTTTGATTAAACATCTACCAGCCACTACTCACTCCCTTGTTCTAATTATCCTTCTTGATTTCAATACAGCCACAAAGAAGGAAGAATATAAAGTATCTCTGTACTTTGTGCAGAAAGTCAGAAGAGATTAGCGTAACGGTCCTTGATGGCCTTAGTCTACAAATCTGAATCTCTCACTGGTAACCTTGTTTTGCTTTTTGCGAACATGCTATGTGAAGTTTACTTTAAGCTGTAAGCATTTTTGAACCGATTTCTTTCTGTAAAGCTCTGAGCATAGCTACAGCACAATAGAAACAGTAACCGCCATCTTCAAATCACAGCTGTGAGCAGGTTGTAAAGCACAACAAAAGGGGACGGTGGCACAATGAGTTCAAAGCCAAAACAAAGACACAGAAAGATCAATAGTGCATACTGAAAGGTTTGGGTGTACAGGATCTTCAAACATATGGCTGATGCTGCTGGGAAAAAAGCACAAATGATTTTTTTGGATATAAGAAATATAGTAATTTTTAGAGTTCATGATCATACACAGCTAATACCAACCCTTCAAATGCAGCTATTTGAAGTTCAGACGAGTAACTCACAAAGATCTACAGCACTCTACAAAGCCTGACACGTTAGAGTCACTTCCTGAACCTCTTCTTTCACTCTATATCTTTGATAGTGCTTATTAAAAAGAAATGATTACAGGAATTACTCCTTGAAGCAGCTGCAAATCCAACATGGCACCTCTAACCATTATAGCTACTATAGAGCTCGGGTATCTTTTTATGTATTTTCTAATACTATGTCTGACAATTCCATATGCTGGCGGGTATGAAACTGATGTCTCCTAATCCATGAAATGGATGGCACTACATTCACATACAATGCCTCATATTACCAGCATTCTCAAGTGCAAACTGAGCACTCCCGTGATGTGCACAAAAACCTTAAATTTATTTCCATTTCAACTTTCTAGGGTAACAATTATTTTCACTCTCTCTCACCTGCTCATGAGAAATATCAATGAAAATTCTCAGGGAATATACATAAATTTTATCAATTTTGGCTAATACTACCTATTCTAGTTGGCTTTAGAAATTCTGTAGTCCCATACGCAGGTAGGCTGAAGACTACTTTTTTTTTTTTTAGCAGTAGTTTTCAGCTCACTGCTGTGCTTTAATGAGCACAAAACTAACCGGAATGAGGGAGAGTGGAGAGTGACCACTTGGGGGCAGCCCCTAGATAAATTACTCCAAGGTGCCTGTCAAACTGATGTCCCATCCTCTGCCAAAGAAGAATGACGGTACAATACCAATCTTTAAATGCAAGGGTTTTCATAGGTCAGGG
>NW_010408650.1:0-1627 GCF_000710305.1 Buceros rhinoceros silvestris | reverse complement strand
GGGAAAGAGAAAAGAGAGATGACCTCAGAAAACTGAACAGATGGTGCTATACTTCATTGTCCAAAGTGCAGGATCTGTACAGCCTAAAGTGGTCGTTTTGGAAACACTGCATCAGGTGCACGCATTTTTGCTATTGTGTCTCCCTGAAGAGATGACTATTTTTGAGGGAGACCATGGTCTAGGGACCACCATCACCCTGCTAGGTGCTACTTCTGTAAAGAAGTGATAAATTCACATCCCAAGACATGACAGCAGAGACTGGACCCTACTGATCCCCAGACAAGCTAATAATGTACATGCATATCAGACAGAACATTCTGGTAACTGCTTAACTAACTGTTCTTAACAGAGCTGTGTAATAGGGAAAAAAGAGAGAATTCCTTTATTGTTTTTAGTAGACACTTTGGTTTCATTATTTAAAAATGCAAGGAAGGAGGTAAAGTTACATAGGGAAGAAAGGATGGACCACACATGCAACATTTCTAGCAGGAAAAAGCTACCATCCTCCATCTCCAAAGTGTCCGGGCAGCTAGAACAAATCATGGTAAAGTTTCCCCTTCTTGTCTTACAGAAAATATTCAGGCGTGGTATTTCTAGTAAGAAATGGTTAAAAACAGGGACCCCAGAACTGACTATTCAGGTTCTTTATGCAAAATATCTTTAAATGCATTTAGCTATTCAATCCATTGTATTCAGCTCTAATTGGAAGAATTTAATACTATATGCAGTTTCCCTGTAATGCTTGGTCAGCAAAAAAAACTCACTCATGCTTCTTTTCTGGCTCTGCCAAGCGGTGCTGTGTGCAGACAAAAGACAAGTTCCCTATGCATGAATATCTTGGTAGTCTAACCTTATAGAAATTAAGTTCCTCATAATTACTGCTAAATTTTTAAGATTTGGGAGGCAGCACGTGAAAGAAAAATAATTCTAAGATAGTTAGCTTTATTGTGTCTTGAAGACTAAGAGAAGAGTTTCCATGTAATATGTCAACTCAGGAAAGAGATAAAAAAGCAGAATTTATCTTGTGGTTGAGAAACAGTAAAATAACGATCTTGGATAACCAGAGAGTGATCACCCACTACAGTCCTTTAATGGGAAGATGGAAGAAAAGAGACTGCTTTATTAGGTCTCTGCTTCCAGAGGGTTTCCCTCATGCTCAGTTGAAAAACGTAACAAAACAAAAGCAGCTTTGTCTCGCTCGTAAAACAGATCATCAGTACTTTATGCTAACTCCACAACACTGTATTCTGTGACTGGCAACAAAGATGACAGAAACAGCAGCAAATTTTTCTAAAAAAAATCTTTAAGCTGTAATTTTTTAAAAATACTTTATGCTACACTCAGAAATATGCCGTATTTCAGGAATGTTATGATTTTGTTTAAGAGATGTCTTGGCTAACGTGCTTAATTTCTGAATAAGAAAAGAAAAAAAAGAGACCCAACCTTATTGTTTTTGTGGACTACCAGCTTACATATGAAGGTTCTGAATATCGTCACCAACGGCAGCAATCCTCTAGATGAAAAATGTCTGAAAATGTTTCTGGTTTAGTTTCGCCAGTAGAAGACTTGTACCATCTACAACCAAGTCAAGAATGTGTTGGGTGATTTCTTGGAGTGAGTCAGAAAA
>NW_010408649.1:636-12662 GCF_000710305.1 Buceros rhinoceros silvestris | reverse complement strand
GGGGGTGGGGGCAGGGGGAGAAGGCGGGAAGAGTAGAATAGAAATAAAAAGAATTCTTCCAAATAGTCTCTGAACTTGCTTCCTTCATTCACTGAGACACAGAGGGCATAACATTTCATTATACTTACTCACTCTTAGGGGATGATACCCATCAATTAAAACCTAGGAATATTAACCAGTCTACCCTTCAAAGCATTGCTGAGAAGCAAATCAAACAAGCATTCTCAGTTTTATGGATAAGAAAGTTGAAACCAAAAGAAATACCTCAGCCAATGGCACAGACTGAATTAGCATCCCATTCTCCTTTCTGCAAAGCATGTTGATTCATTGCAATAGGAGCTCCCAAATTACTTCAGTTACAGTCGTTAGCACTTGGTAGACCTGTAATGTAGGCAGGCACTTGGTGTCTTATATTAGAAATCATAGAATAGAGACCATCTGCTCTCTTCACTATTTTTAAAGCAACTTGTTCGGACTAAGGCAGAAAACTTAAGGAAGAAATGGATCTAGATTCTTGGAAGGCATTCACCTACCCAGACAATGAGACAATCTCCAGGCTGCCCCTAGTTCTTATGCTGCCTAGCTTTCTCAAAACACACCAAAAGGATGCAAAGGTCTTCAGATGAGAGTTTCCATTTCATGAACAGTACATAGATATGTTTGCTCCCTTCAATAATCCTGCGTTCTTCCAACACGATCCATGTGCTATGTGTGGTTTGCAACAGCAGCTATTCCAGAATGACTGGTTCCAAGTCTCACATGAATTTTAAGTCTCAGCTTAAGAGCAGTAACAGTTACATTTGTAAAGTGAAGAAAATTTTTCTTAAGCACTGAGTCATCAAGCATGAAGTAAATTGCATAGTGAAAAGCAAATCAACCTCATATTTGCAATTGCAAGTGTAAAAGTTCATCACTGTCCTTTGCTCATTTCATTTTCTCAAGTGTTATTATGATCTGCTTTTGCTTCTTTCTTGATTCATGAAATAGATTTACCCACAAAGAAATTACACGATTCAAACCTCTATATTTATTACCTGTGTGGAATGTAAGAGATCTGCTACATAGAGCAAAAATCAAATAATGAGTATGTAATACAATCCTCCATTTCCATTATGCTCAGGAACTGAGCATAAAGGTTGGATGAGCAAATCAAAGGCAGTATTTTAGCATGTTTATTCACCTGTTCCAGAGATGTTGTTTTATAACAGTTTTTCTTTCTGTAACTGTTAAGAACAATTCCAAATTTAATTTCGTATACAATATATGAAAGGGGTTTTTTCCCCACTAATAAATACACAATTTTTCTTCAGACCTCTTTAGCCCTTCTAACAAGTTGTCTTGTAGCTGTTCTGGAAGTTGTGGTCCTAACTTGCTTGTCAGTTTCCTAACTTTGACCGTGTTCGGGATTTCGCTAGGATAAGGTTAATTCTCACAAGAAGCCAGGCTACCCAAACTGAACCAGCCAATGGGATGTTTGATACCATACTGACATCATGCCAAGTATAAAAAAATGGGAGTGAGGTGGGGCAGATTGCTGGCTGGACTGTCTGACATTTCAGGAGTAAGAAACAACAGTGTTCTTTGAACTACATTTTATCCACCCAAAGTGCAAATTAAAGGTTTCACACTACTAAACTTGAGCTAAATTTGACAAAACCAAATCAAAACAGGGAACTGACGTTTCTGTTTCAGTAGTTCTTAAGCAGAAAAAAAGCATTTTTCTCCTCCTTTTGGAACTGTATAAAATTTTAATTAATGGTTAAGAGTAATTAAACCTCTAAACTGAAATAAAATATTCCCTCAATATTATTTTATTTTATTGATAAAAGAAGGTTTGTATAAAGGTATTTTCTCCTCTTTCTCTTTGTTGGCTTTACTAGCAATCAGGAAAAAAGCCAAACAAAATGGAGCAAATAATCTAAGAATACTATTTTATTAAGCTAAGTGGTGCAGAAAGGTTAATTAAGGAATCTCCCAAGAAAGCACATCTCTGTATAAGTGTGTATTCTCAGAAGTGGCTGATATGTCTTGAGCAGAACTTTATCTGTTCTTAAATGACAATGCATAAGTCAGGCAAAATGAAAAATTAATATTATTTAAATGAAAAAAACACAGATGGGCATTTTATGTTTCTTGCAGTCTGTTCCTAGCACACTAATTCAATCCAAAAGGATCACTTGCTTCTTGTCTGAGCTGTTCCCAGAGGACAAAAGTAATCATTTCTAATGTCTTACTTCAAATTACAGTACTGCAGTGACCAATACTCACAAATCTAGAGCTGCCAGTTGACCACCAAGCTCCTAATCACACATCACTTGTTACCACTTCCAGAACAAGCTGGACCACCCTCTCCCTGATCCTCATCCTGCTTTTACAGATGCTCTTCCTCAGAGCGTTAGTCTGGTTTGGTGCAGTATTTAAAGTCAGTCAGTTCAAATGGAAAAATCAGACTATTTACTCTTTCGCCGTCTTCCTTCGTCTTTTAATTTCCTGTGCTCTTCAGAGCTCCCTTACGTGCATTTAAGAAAGGGAATTGAAGAAATAGGACTCTGCATCAAAAGTAAAAAGTCACATGTTCTTCCTTTTTTCTCCCATCACTTTTCCTCCACTGCTAAACTGCCATCTGTTTTTTCTAACTGTTTAAAAAAGGCCAACAGCAAACTTAAGCCAGTCAACATTTTGGCCCATGCTTGGTTATTTTCACACTGAGATACTCTAAGCAAAGGTCAGGCCTCCTGCTGTAGGAGCAGTGTAAAAAACACAGGTAGTTCTGTCTAGCAGTGACAATTACATCTCCAAACTGGAACACGGCTACAGTACCTCACCGCACACAGACACAAGCAGTGGCACACCCTCCCAGGTTTTCAGTTTTACAAATAAGCTCAGCTGTGTAACAGAATCACTTGTTCTCGCAACAAAACATTCCCAAGTGTATCAGTCACACTGGGAATAACTCAGTTAAGCATGAACTGCTTATCCACACTGCTAATATAACCAAGGTTGCATTAACTCAAGATACTGCTACTGTGAAAACAACTTACATAACCATATTCTTGTATTCTTCTTGCTAGCCATTCTTCTTACACTTTAAAAAAAAAAATCTGTGCTACAGTAAGTCCACCAAATCTAAACTGAATAGTTTCAGACACAAACAGATGGATCTAGTATCAATGTGGCCATTGTGAATATGAATTAATCTTCACCAAGGCCAAAAAAAAGGCAAAGAAATATTTTTAAGGAACGTAATTCTTCCCTGTGCATTTCAGAAGAAGAATTACAAGCAAGTAGACTCCTAAAACATTATGGGAATCATTAGCATAAAGAACTGATAAAAACTTTACAATTCAGTTCTCTCCATTTCCACAGGAAAGACAGAGCATAGGCTGCAGCAGTGTAAGCTCCTCACATGCTCTGCTTTCTCCAATGCACCAGATGCAAATTCAAAAGCAGCACACAAAACTGAATTCCTGTGCCAGTTTAAGCTTTGGCTTACTTTCAAAGATGACAGACTAATGCCAACATTTTACTCATGTGGAACCCACTCATTATGTCTTGCACATAGACCACCAGTTAATTCAGCATTTAGACATGTTTACGCCTACCCAGCCATCATTACGTTGCTACATGTGAACATCCAGAACTTTATGGAATAATGGATGATTTAACACTGGAATAAACTGAATCAAAACCACCCATGAATAAAAACCATATCCACGCCTCACAGCTTGCCAGCTGATTCTCACATTTCTCTTCCCCTCCTAGGAACATGAACTGCTCTACCCTATCCCCAAGCTCTCTTTCTACTTGAAGTCTCTCAGTCCATTACTTGCCTTTCCTCTCTAGTCTCTCTTCATGCTTTCCACCATCTATTTTGTAACACACACAAAAATAGCTGTGGTAGAGGTGTGACATACATGGAACTCTAAAAATAAATGATGTCTCAACTGGTTCTTTTGCAATTTTGTAGGGCAAGAAACCTCCACGAAATACTTAATTTCACTTGAGTTTGAAGTGGTACTTTAATCAGTTTCAGAAAAAGATATAACATATAATGACATTTTTGAGAAAAAATTCGTATTAAAGCAAAATGAAATCAAGGAACATTTAAATTAATCATAAACTGCTTCTTTTCCACAGTGAAAGAAAACCACATTTTTGCCTAAAAACTTTTGCCCAAATCTATGTCTATACAGAAAACATCAAATGAAGGTACAAGCAAGATCTTTGGGGATAAAGCATCCTCAACAGAGTACTGTTAACTCTAAAAGCTGTTAAATGATGAGGAGCAGAAAAAAAATTCAATCACAGAAAATACAAGCTTGGCCCATTCCCCCCCACAAAGAAACTGCACCCAAAAAACAGAGAAAATACCAAATATATCCCAAAGCAAAGCAAAGCAAAACGACTTACTGTCTTCTTCAACATTTTGACGGCGTACGGTTTCTGGGTCCCTTTCTGCCTGCATCTGTAGACAATGGATGTAGCCCCACTAAATTTAAGAAAAAAAAAAAAGAAAGAACAGTTGTACATACGCCTCTTAGAATATGTCAATAAACAGAGTTGCCCATCTGAAACTGCATTTTCTACCCCTCCCACTTTTGGCAAAAATACCTCATTTTTCCCCCCAGATGAAAGAAAGAAAGAAAGAAACAAACAAACAAAACTACGTAAAAATTGTTCTCTGTTGAACCAATTAACTTCAGCAGTTATTCATCCAACAGAATTTTCAAGAGCTCAAGATGCCTCTTGGTCACATCTCTTCTATCTCCTGACACACTCTGGAGGTTTCCTAAGTGTAGCAAGGAATGTACTTTAAGATGCTGCTCAGCAACCCAGTTTCAGCCACCATCAAAATGGATGCACTGAAGTGCTACTGGATTTAAAGTATTTTTTTAAAGCCTCCTGTCCTCAGGAGATTTGTCACCCTCTCTTAAGACTCAGCACTTCTGAATAGCTGCAGACTTCTAAGCTCGAGTGGATTGCTATTATCATACACGACGTCCCCAGTAACACACATTGCAGAACCATCTACAGGCACTCTGCAGTGAAAGGATTTCATATATACCACACAACAAAGTGCACTGCAGATGTCTCTGAACCAGAAGAAACCCATCTTAGGATGTCTACAGAAGTCGACCACGAGCTGCTGATTGACACAAGCAGCTTTCTTTTCAACAGTGGAATGGCAGAGCCATGTTTGACTATATGAATAAAGCTGTGACAGAAGTTGTTATTCTGGGTGCACTGCTGTACAAAACTGCCATGCAAACTCCGCACTTCTCCCTCCTCAGCATGGGCAAAGGTGTCACATAACGCTCTGAGTAGACAGGTCCATATTTTTGTGACTACATGAGTGAGCACAAGAACTGGCACTTGATCAAGAAAATTTATTTCAGAAAAACCTCTTCATCAGGAAAGGTCACCAATGGCATGGGTTATGCAGCTCAGTCGTCTGAGGGCTTGTGTGCATCAAACACACACAAAGTAATCTTCATCTCATGATTTGCATCTCATAAGAGTGTACTGATAAATGTGTAGGAGTTCTGCAAGCCTCAGTGATTCCCAGAATCATGACATGAATTTAATTAGATCTCTCCTTGGCCAAGTCTCAAAAGGCTCTATTTAGAAAGATGAAAAAAATACCACATTAAAAACCCCTTCACATCTTTTAAGTTCAACCAAGAATGTTAAAAGATAAATTTCTAAGGACCTGCTGTGATGAGGTTTGTATCTCCGGTATTTCACTACAGCTTTGTAATGGGGAAGTCACTGCATAAACTGCAAATCATTCTCATACCCTGCTTTACATGTTCAAAGTGCAATATAAACGTTAAACTCATTAGTCTACATATGCTCTTACAAAGCAGGCAACAAACCTTCTACAAATTATTTTATTTGGTTGAGGGCACAATTAGATAAGCTGTGCAGTTAGTGATCCAAATAAAGATATGACCGTTCCTGCGCACATCTCCAGGTGTTTGCTACTGCTGCTGCAGCGATGGAAGGCAGTCACCACCTCTCAGTAATGTTATCGTTAGTGTTTGCTTTTGTAACCAATTTGTAACCTGGCTCTGCAAAATCTTCCAGATGAATAGACACTTAGTCACTAGAACACTTCTGATGATTTAACAGAACTGACTTAGTGATGAGATGGTCAGCTACACCACCAGGGGTAGCATGGCACCAACTTTAACAGTTCACTTGACTGTACCCAAAGCTGGAAGACAGGCGACATAATCCTTGAAAGAGACATAAGACAGACTGGAGAGACAGTAATTTACGAAGTCACTTCCAGGTGAGCAGTTTGCCATCAGGCTCGTTACTCACTGTTCAAAACACACAGAGGGGCTAGTTCAGAAATTATTCCCTATTTTAAAGATTTATGACAGCATGTCCCTGAAGTCCTCATTTGGGAAAAAAAAAATGACAAAACATCACAAGACTCGCGAACACTTTCAGAGAGTTCTCTTTTGGTTTATGAGTCTATGCCCAGCTCCGACAGACATATTGTCACCATCCAGGAAAGAGATCATCAAGCTAATGGCTCACTGCCTTTCTCTTCCGTGCCAGAAACCAACACCATGAGTCAGGAAGAGTGTGGCCAACAGGTGTAAGGAAGTGATTGTCCCCATATACTCGGCACTGCTGAGGCTGAACCTTGAATACTGTGTCCAGTTTTGGGTCCCTCACTGCAAGGAAGGGCAATGAAGCTGGTGAAGGGTCTAGAGAACCTGTCTTATGAGGAGCAGCTGAGGGAAGTGGAGTTGTTTAGCCTGGAGAAGAGGAGGCTCGGGGGAGACCTTATTGCTCTCTAGAAGCACCTGAGAGGAGGCCACAGTGAGGTGGGTGTTGGTGTCTCCTATCAAGTAACAAGCCATAGGACAAGAGGAAAAGGCCTCAAGCTGTTCCGGGAGGATTTAGACCAGACACGAGGAAAAATTTCTTCACTGAAAGGGTTGTCAAGCACTCAAACAGGCTGCCCGAGGAGGCGGTTGAGTCACCATCCCTGGAGGTATTTCAAAGATGTGTAGCTGTGGGGCTTACAGACATGGTTTAGTGGTGGACTTGGCAGGGATATGTTTATGGTTGGACCTGATAATATTAAAGTTCTTTTCCACACCTAAACAATTCTATGATTCTGTGAACTGGATGGCAACCTGCTTACGAGACACCTGGTGGAAAGCTTAACAGACTTAACAGACCATTACTAGTTCAGACCTGACTCCTTGCCTCTTTTGCAGTAACAGGATCTCTTTGCTTCTTCACATTGAAAAAAAACCCAACAATAAAAGGTGGTAGTGCAAGCAGCCTATAATATAAATGTGCAAAGACAACTGCCATGTGCAAATAAGGGCATTTTGCTTTGCTTATTTTGGCTTCTTACTGGATCTCAGTGAGCCTTCTGCTGAATCAGCACATACAGCTGCCCTGAGCTTGTAAGACCTGGAAAGTACACTGATGTAATTGGAGCAATTCAATCTTTCAGCATCAAAAGCAGTGTGAAGCTTCAGCTCCAAAAAAATCTCATGTGCACCTAGAAAGTTCAGAGAGCTGCTACTTGTAATCTCTTGTCTTTAAGTTTCTCAACACCAAACCTTGACTGGCATGAACCAGGCTCTCAGAACCTGGTCTGAAATTTGTATCAACTCAATGTTTCATTGATACATTTGGCCAGAAAACAAAAAATTTGGGGGGCAAAATGCCGTTTTCCACAGGTATGACGTTTATGTGCAAACCACGAGCCTCTCAATGACCCATTCTCTCTGCAGGTAGTGTTCCATTTCATCTGATGATAAATATTAATGGTGCTTGTAGAAAGATCACCTATACACAGTGGTTAAGACACTTATTTGATAAGCAGCAGACACCAACACTAGGGAATATTTAATCCCACAGCATTAACAGTTTCAACAGAAGAAACTGGGAGGACCCTATCTAAAGCAGCTAATAATCACTTGGTGGAAGTACATTTCAGTGTGTGATAGGCAACCACATTCCCATTCCCAATTCACACTAGAAACCAGAAATTAAGTCTCCCATACTCCAGATGAGTCTAAACATAAGATTATTAACTATGTGTTAGCATATTTAGAATTGATCTTGCCAGCTCTTTCCTCTTCACAGTCGGTGAATGCCTACAGATGTATATATACACATATATATATCTTTGCACATATACATACACACATATTAAATATATTTATACGAAACAATTTCTGAGGGTTACTCCAAAAGTAACGCCTGCTATTTCATTGTGTCGGGCCACGATGTCAGAGGCAGATGTGGGTGGCATGGCAGTAGAGGTGGAACCTTCCCACCAGTATTCTGTTAAATTTTGTTGCCACGTGACAGACGGCAGCAGAGGGGTGGTCTGACAGAACGGTGTCTGACATAGAAGTGCGTATGAAGCAAAGGTGTGTAACTGAATTCCTCTGTGCGGAAACAATGGCACCTGTTGGCATTCACTGACGCTGGTGGAACGTTTACGGAGACCAACCAGGGGATGTCAGCACGGTGAGGGGGGGGGTGGTGGGTGTTTGTCATAGGTTCTATATTGTACAATATGTTCTTGTTTATGTTGAAACTCTTGAAATTACTTAAACGGTGTATACGAAGTACTCTTATTAGCTAAGTGTTTTACAAGTGTTGCTGGAATCAAAGTAACATACACAGGGAATTTTATAAAGATACTACAAAATGATGAGGACTAGCATTTACAGATGCTAATATTTTAATTTGTCATCTAGATATATCTGCTCTGAAAGTAACGCCTCCTATTTTATTACGTTGGCCCTAGATGTCAGAGGAGGATGTGGGTGGCATGGCAGTAGAGGTTGAACCTTCCCACCAGTATTCTGTTAAATTTTGTTGCCACGTGACAGACGGCAGCAGAGGGGTGGTCTGACAGAACGGTGTCTGACATAGGAGTGCGTACGAAGCAAAGGTGTGTAACTGAATTCCTCTGTGCGGAAACAATGGCACCTGTTGGCATTCACTGACGCTGGTGGAACGTTTACGGAGACCAACCAGGGGATGTCAGCACGGTGAGGGGGTGGGTGGTGTGTTCCAGCAGTGGCGACAGTGACAGCAGGTGCCCTCCACTGGTGCAGATTTTTGAACGAGCGCGGCACACAGGTGCTTGTTCATCGTTGGTGAAAAGGCACAGCCAGTGGTGGGGACTGTGCCAAGTACAGTGTTTTGTAGCTGGGAGTTTGCTCCATCCAATAGTGTGATTGTGCTCTTTGTATCTCTTGTAGTTTCCATGGAAATACATAGTAAATAGGAGGCATTATTTTCGGAGTGACCTACATATTACATATATTTGTGCATTTAAGTGTGCACTTACTTAGGTCTAAAGAAAATGAGGCTTAACAGATCATCCAGCTATTGCTTTTTCGCACCTCTGCCTAAAAAAGGCAGCCTGAACTCAAAACAAAAATTAATTGGCTGGAACAGTATGAAAAAAAGCATATTCTTAGAAGATAGAGTTGGCCAAGTTAGAGAATAGTAAAAATTAAAATTCCTACATTGTTGAAAACATTGTCATTCTCTTTTACTGACATACCTGTTTCTGTCTGGAAAGCTGCTTAACAATTCTGTTAAAGATTTACTTGTAAAAGCCCACGTATAACTGTGAACATGCTAAAGAGAAAAAAAAAGAACCTAAACCACTGTACTATGTATGCTACATGCTTTACTACACAAACATGTTTCCACAAACAGTTTTGAACTTAAAAGAAACCTAAAAATAATGTACACCTCTCATCTACTTGGTCATAATGGACGATAAAAGCACTCACTTCCATGTGATGCCGTCTATGACAACAACAATAACAACAACTCATGAGAAACCGCATGACATCCTGTGTATGGAATGTATCACAGCTGCTACACTCACGACTCAGTATCTGCACAGAACTAGTTTTCCTACCGTATATATACTTCAGCGACCTAATAAACTCACTCACCCATTAGTGTAATGATGAAAAATTTAAAGTACTAAAACTACTACTTAATATGTGAAATTAGACTAAAATTCAATGACTGATCTCTGCATGTGTTTTGTTAAATATGCACATGTAAACCTAATGTATATCTAATAAACATTTTATTGAGTATTTTGGATAGTATTTCTTATTATTATCCTCAGGTGTTACTGAATTTGCAATTATTTTAGAAGGACACTTCTTTAGAGATTGGGTGACAGCACCATAGCGCCTGAGCTAAGGAGTCCAGACTGTGAAGCTGAGAGAAAAGGCCTGGTCACACTTCAAGTACATGCAGTCAAAAACAGTGGAGTCAGCACAGATGGAAGGAAGGCAGGGACACCCAGGAGGACTGTTAAGGAGGTGGAAAAGAGCAGCAGAATTTGCACATAAAGGAGAAAACGGAATGTGCAGGATGAGGCTCGACCTGCAGTGGAGACTGGGAGAGAGAGAAAGCCAAGGCAAGGAAAGACACAGAATTTGAGCCAGGCTGGAAAAAGCCTTTCCTTCCCCACACTCACAAAAAGCTCCTTCCTCTGAAATGGGAACAGGAAACAACATGAAAACATTGCCAGATGTTTATTTGGTCACAGGTAGGTAGGAAAGGTGAATTCCCAAAGCTAACAAGCTATCACTGACAGCATTTTTACTGGAAGTAGGAAAGTTGGTTCTTTCAAAAGTAAGTCAGCAGTTCCATACCATGCACACTCATCGCGGGTTTTATACTGCATTTTGGATCAACTCAGTACAAATACACTCCTCAATGTAATCTCCTGTAAATTTAACTTTTACTAAATTTCTTAAGTTCTGAATAGATTTTTGAAAAATAAATTAGTTTGTGGTTCATGCAGTCAAAGAATGATTCCACAATACTCTGTCCAAACAAATCAGGTGAAAGAATGAACACTCTCAAGAAAAATGCAGCTATTACAGAGCCATGGAAGTCTGTGCTGTCAAAAATGCAGCAGCAGATTAAAGTCTAGTATTCATTTCCACAAAGAATACCAATTTTTTTTGTACAGTTTACAGAAGTATATATTTAAAACACATTAATTCACTCTTACACATCCTTTAAAAATTATTGTTCCTAGACTTCAAAATGAAATGCCCTGTTTTAAGCTAAAGACTGGATAGAACAAAAAAAAAAATCATTGACAAAGCTATTGACATACACACAAATGAATATTAAAGAAATGCATATTCCATGGCATTACAACTATTGTCTTTATTTTAAAAAGCACATACACGTAAATTTGAAATTTTGAACTTGTATTTCCTGAGAAAGTGTATCAAAACAAACTTTCTTTCTACACTGAACTTACAAGCAATTCTCAAATTATTCAAATCTGATCTAAAAGCTTCTCCTAAACATCATTATCTACACATAAAGGACTTGCAGGCAACTGTGCACAACTGCAGTCCTCCCTTCCTCACTATTTCACAACCTCTAAAGCAAACAAAAAAACTACTCAAAATAAACATGATTTAGGGGAAAAACCTTCAACTCCCACATTCTATAAGGAGTAAAACTGACCTTTGAAGAAGGCAAGGCTGATGGAAAAAATATACGCAGTTCTGGAAAAGAAAGATAATTCCATTGCATTCCAGATTTCTGTCTGGTTTGATTTTGACAACAGCCATATCTTTTCAGATTTTGATTCTATGCCTTTTAGCTGCTGCGCTGATTTTCTAATATCTGCGGTGAAAGGACTTTTTAGCAATCGACTCCTGTTCAGGCTAGCCTGCAAAGGCAATGCAATAGACCAACAAGGCACTTTCGACACTCAGCCTTCACCTCATTCAGCAAACGAATGAAAGGAGCCTTACTCAAGCAGAACTCCAACAAAAGATATACACTATTTTTACATAAATGGTAATCCAACCGGCGCTTCCCAGCATTAATGAACCTGTAACTTTCACAGATAACCATTCCTAGCACTGTAATCCTTTAGACTTGGGCTAGGTTGTCTGGTGAAACACTAATTAAAACACATCAGCCCAAGTTACCCCTGCTGTGGTGGCTGGACCAGCAGCTGCCAA
>NW_010408649.1:0-532 GCF_000710305.1 Buceros rhinoceros silvestris | reverse complement strand
CTCACTAGCTTCCAGCAGGGCTTCTCCCTCAAATACTGCAGGAACTGCATAGATAAAAGACCTCTATCCCACAAGGAGTCTAAACACTTCATTACACCTGGCATTACTGCCTTTTAAAACATTCTGCTAGGGGTTAAATCAGCTGCACGCTATAACATCCATGGTAACATTAGATTATTGCCCCTGCCTCAACTAGTACTTCGTAAGTCTCTGTTTAACCGGTGGGTGAACATACAGGACCGTAAACAGACCACCAACGCTGCGTATCTCATAAAGTGTTTGACAGATCCAGCCTCCCTGCCTTTCATTAAGTGGAAGGACACAGCTGAACTAGACTTACTGAAAAAGAACCATTATCTCAGACCTTAATTTGAAAACGTGAGAGCAAAACTCACAGGTTACTGCTTTACTGTGTGTACATTGCCCTCTTCGGTGTAACTCAACTTTCAGACAGAGAGACTGCTGACATGCAGACAGGTGAAGACCAGAGCCCTTGTCCTGGTTTAAAATAAACCCAGTTTGACTGGCAGAT